>NC_142784.1:4212500-4363750 GCF_988280905.1 Pimephales promelas | reverse complement strand
TTATTATTTTTCAAGTGATTAATTTGCTTTATCACTTCCTCAACAGATATAGGCATATCACAAAGTTCATTTTCATTTTTGTCAATAGTTTTCACCTCTATAGAACTCAGAAAGGCATCAGATACAGCTGGAGAATAATTGGATGTATATATTTTCTTACAAAATTCACAGTAATTAGACATTAGTTTACGGTCCTTTGTTACAACCCCATTCACATTTAATTTACCAATGTTGTTATTAATATGGAGTTTCTCTAAGTTAAAGAAGTATTGTGAATTTTTGTTCACCTTCCTCGAGCCAACGTCTCCTTGAACGGACAAAACGCACCTTCAGCTTTCTTTCTATATAGATCATCTAGTTTGATTCGCAGATCTGATAATTGTAATTTTTCTTTATCCATCAAATCGTCTGGACATTTATTTGCTAGTTTTGTTATTTCAACAACTATGTCGGTTTCTTTAGCTCTTTTATGTTTGGCTTTCTGGCTGCCAATTTTCCTTAAATATTTAGTGACTTCAAATTTCAGAAGTTCCCAATTTGAACAAAATGCATCCTCCTTATTTGCTTTATTATAAAAGCTATTTATCAACCCAGTGATTTCTTTTTTAACTTCGTCATATAGTAGCAGAGAATTGTTAAGCTTCCAATATGATCCATTCATAAAAGAACTTGTATCAGAGAATTTAATTTTAATGCTGATAGCTTTGTGATCTGTGAGCGGAGTAGAAATAATGTCAACTTCTACATTATCTTTATTAAAACTCTCAGACAATAACCAGAAGTCAATTCTAGATTGACTAGATCCTGATTTATTACTCCATGAAAATTTGACTCTCCAAATATCTATAAGGTTGAATTTATCCATGAAGTTTTTAAGATTGTTTTTTTTTTTTATGTTAGGTCGACCCGGTGGCCATTTATCCATAGTTCCATTAAGTATAATATTAAAATCCCCTCCAACTATCAAAATTGCATTTGGATATTTATTTAACCAACCAATAAATATATTTTCTATGTATTCGATAAGATTGTTATTTTCCAAAGAGTTATTATACCCATATACATTTCCTAATATTAGTATTTTATCATCATACATAATTACTTGGCACAAAAAATATCCTGCAGGATCACATTCTGTATGAAGATCATCTCCATTAAATCTATTCTTTAAAGTAGTTACACCAGCGGAGTGTACAGAACCATGTGCAAACCATACTGAGTTACCCCATTGTGAAGTCCAAAATGTTGTATCTTCTTTAATAGAGTGAGCTTCTTGTACAAAACAAAAATCCGCCCTAAACTGTTTGGCAAAGAGAAATAGATCTTTACTTTTAACTATATTTCGTAACCCCCTAACATTAAACGAGATAAGTGACAAATGTGACAGATTAGTTAAAGAATAGAGAACTAAAATCTCTGGTCAATCTGGTGTAAACGTTAAAGTGGTATCGAGATCAGCACTCATTGAATAACTGCAGCAATTATGTGTACGGGGGAAAAAAAAAAAAAAACTCACTCTAAACATAAATTCTCTCTTATTTCTATATTTTACATAGGATGCTGTAACTTTTTTTTTTTTTTTTTTTTTTACAACTGGCCATACCTTTCTGAACACAGGTTGTTGCCCTGACGTAAGTGTTATATTGTCCAATGGGTTCGAAAAGAAACAGAAAAAACTTGTAAGAATTTCCTATTGCCTACAATAGTAAATGTTTATGTTTTATCTTATGAGAGTTATATGTCTCATATTATGATTTACTCATGTAAGTGGCCACTTTCGCATTTTCTCTTTCAATGTAATTATATGAATTAAGTATGAATCAAACAAACAATATATATGCTGTTTATGAGGAAAGTACATGGCAAAGTATGTTTTTCGTATATGTTCCATATAATTTTTGCATTTTTAATTACTATGTAAAACATGTTTTAGTTATAAAGACAGATACATTTTATATATTAATATTTACAATTACATATATCTTTCTTGTGCGTAAAGTATATCTAATTTAAAGGTGCCCTATAATGGTTTTTTAAATTATTTTATAATGTTTCCTGGGTTGCCCCTATGTTTTTTAGATCAAAAATAGTAATAATTTAGAAAAAAAGGCATTTTCCTAGCCTGATTTTAGCCTCTGCTTTGAACACTCTGTTTGAAGGGGCGTGTCTGCTGTGTGTAACCAGCCTCTGCTGTGATTGGCTGACATGCTTGCATATGAAATAGCTATGTAGCCTATTACATGTGAAACTCTCTCGAATAATTTTACTACAGCTATTATAGGTTTTTACTATTACAGCTATCGAGATTAACGAATCGTGAGATGTTTTTGAAGTATTCAGATCTATTCCCATCACATAAAGTGTTGCTGTGATTGAGCAAGCAAAGGACAGTGAGTGTGTCGATCGCGAGAATGAAGATTGCAATGCAGTCTCTCTACTCTCTAATGCAGCAGACACGATGATGTAAATACAGTTAACGTTAGAGTTTTGTTGTGCAGTGTAACGTGCGTCATTGAATTTATAATGAGTTTGGCAAGTGTCCAGATAAACTCGCGCTGTGATTGTTCTTTGATCGCTTTCTTTCTGTATATAATTCACAATTTAAATACGATTTTTTTCCATCCAACTAAAATAAACGATGTGAAGTTGATTTTTAATCACTGGCCTGACTTACTGATGCAAAAACAGAATTGAACGATTTTAAAGTGAAAGATTACCTGTCTGAACTTGAACAACAACATATCAGCTTGATCCGAGGTCAGCTCTTGGCAAGTTGAGGAAACAAGTCATCGGTTAAATGTTTGAAAATTTCCAGAGAAAATATTAATCCATTGTTTCTTCAGAGGCTCGGACGAAGGAACTAAAATATACTTTTGTATTCATGTGTAGATCCGAACACTGATCAACTGCCATGCTTCGGCTGCGCAGCTCCGTTTCGTCTTTCACTGAACATGGGCTGGCATATGCAGATGTTCGGAGTCATACATATTAATGATCCCGACTTTTACGTCAGAGTCGGTATTATGTGGAGATTCGCCTGTTTTTCAGGGGTGTTTTTCAAAAACGAGATTTAAGTAAGAAGGAGAAAACAATGATGTTTGAGACTCACTGTATGTCATGTCCATGTACTGAACTCTTGTTATTTAACTATGCAAACATAAATTCAATTTCACAGTATAGGGCACCTTTAAAGAGTAACTAAACACTTAATCAACTTTTTTTAGTTATTGATCTGTAAGAATGGATCTTTATTAATACCAGTCATTGATTCAAGTAACTTTTTTGGCATTTGTTTATAAAGTGTTCTATTTCTACAATATATGGTGTAAAAACGTCTTAGTGCTGCCCTCTTCAGCCTGAACGGTGGTTACTGCAGTTGAATTTTCCTATTGGATGTTTGTGGTAGTACGTGACACAGCGGTTGTTGGTGACGTAGGCAAGTTCCATACAAACAAAATGCGTCTCAGGTGCACGCCCCCCTCCGCTGGGCTCTGCCCACTTTTCCAGCATTTTTCAAATATTGCCAGTGGGTGGAGTCAGGCTCTGACCAGGGGTTTAGTTACCCTTTAAACGTAAAATATGCTTTCTTTATACGTTTTTCTTTATAAGTTTGTTTTATGTCAGCCAAGTAACATGTCCATGTAAAATCATATACTTTTTACATATGAATATATACCATTCTATATAGTTTTTTTGTATGTAATGTCTATTAATATTTTCATGTAAACTATGCTTTCTTTATGTTTTTTAAATAAAATTCCTATGTCAGCCAATGAACATAGCAGCATTAAATACACTGAAAAAAAGTGTCTCATTAGATCAAAGTAAAAAAAATACGTCAACTAATTGATTTACTTATCAACTTAAAATTTTTACTTTGAAGAGAAGAGCGGTGCTTTTGTAAGGACTGCAAAATGTGTGCCAACTGGGAAAGAACAATTCACAAACTAGCTTATTTATATGAATTACTGAGTTGTGGCCACCCCGCAGCATCGGCTTGCCCCGCTCTCACGAGTCATGACTAATTTAGCTTCCGCCGCCTCGCAGCGCCGCGAGGGCGAGACCGAGCCCCTGCTCTCGCGAGGGATGAATAGGAAGTTAATTTTACTGATTTTCTGAGTCATTCGAATCATTTTGTTTATTTAAGTGGCTTAATGTTATAATTATAACAGCCAAATTCCCCGATCACATCAACCTACACAATGTTGATCATATTCTGAATTAAGAAATCATAATGCAGTAAAAAATGATTTACAGGGAACATAAATAATCACTTTACCTTGCTTCCGAGTCTTACGTTCATTTGTCACGTGACATACACAATGAACAGATTGTTCATGAATCACATATCTGGGACTAATGCAGCAGGATGTCAAAACGAAATATGGTGGATTATTATTATGATAATAATAATATGATAATAAGAGCGAGCCAGGAGCGTTCACAGCCGAGGAAACCGACGTTATTGTCATGGCCGTAAAAGACAGAGAACTGATGTTGAATGGGGGTAAGTTATTAAGTCCTTATATAGTTATGCATATAGTTATGGCCAAACAGGTCTGATCCGTCATTACTACAATTAGCCTGAAAAAATTGGGTAGCCTAAATGCCTAAGCTTGAAGTGTTAATATTTGTCCTTGTTATAATGATTTGCAAAAATAAAAACATCTGCACGCGCCGGTCCTAGCTGTAAACACTGATGATGCGAGCGAAATACCGGAGTGAACATGGCTGTAAACGACTTTTGCTTCAGTTTGAAAAACCCCGGAATGTTCTCCATAACAGAGCGAATTGCATCCCGTGTCTTGTTTCCCATTTCTGCGGTTGTTTCGGTATTCGGTTTTCGATTTCTCTAACCTACAATGTAGTCCTCGGCGCTTAGCGGCTATGTCACGGCTCTCAGCCCGCCCTCTGTTCGTTGATTGGCCGGCTGTTTTCAGGCCGGTGGAAAACTGAAAGATAGGCCGCTATCTCAGACTGACTACAGGAGCGAAATGAAATTAGCGGAAGTAGGAAGTCTGACGTAGTCAGGCTAAATTAAATATCCATTACTCAGCCAAAGCAAAAAGTGTCTTTGAATCAAATGAAGTTTTTAAGTTTAATTAAGTCTCAAATTATACTTTATCACAATGTTTAGTCTTTGTATTAACTTAATTATTTTACTTTACATCTAACCAAAGTTCCAAACAAATAAAATTTGAAATAATAATGTAATATAAAGAAATGTATTTACTTTCAGAATGTGTAATTTTATCATCTAAGAAAAATGACTTCAAGCATCAAAGTTTTGACAATTTATTTGGTCAAAATACAAATGTTTTTACAATGTGTACAGTATCCTCATATACACACTGTCTAGGGTCCTCACCGCCTGCTCCGCCCTGGCCACGCCTTCAGCCTGCTACACCTCGCCCCCAGCCTGCTCTGCCCTGGCCACGCCTTCAGCCTGCTCCACCATGTCCTGCTCCGCCCTGGCCACACCCTCATCCTGCTCCGCCATGGGGGCTTCCTCCTCCAGACCACGCCATCCACAGCCTCCAGGGCACCCACCCCCCTCCCCATTGATGTTACGGCGTGAGGTCACGCCTACCGGGAGGGGGGAGTGATGTCACAGTCCGTCGTCTTCACCAGTCTGTCTTGTCATCAGCACTACACTTCCCAGGATCCTCTTGTCTCTACTCCCGAACTCACTCCCTCATCAGCCACCTGTTCCTCGTCTTGTTCATCAGTATCACCTGTCTTCACATCATTATGTTTGATTCATCTGTGTATTTAGTTCCCTCTGTTCCATTCAGTCTTTGTTGATCGTTGTCTATGTTACCTTTGCGTCTGAGAGTGTTTCCGCCTGTATTCCTGCCTGTACCCGTACCTATTTGATGTTTTGAGTTTAAGTGTTTGTATTGGAGTATTTGCCTCTTCAGTCTCCTTCTTCTGCCTACACTCCACCAGCACTGTGACAATAGTGTTATCAGTATTATTTTGGACAAAGTTTTGCACACTTAAATGTACACTTAAGCATGCGTCGTGAATTAGAAATGTGGAAACGGGGTTGTTACTGCAGTAATATCACGTTCAGTGCTATAAATCTCTTCGTTCCAGAATATTTAATTCATAACATCAATCTTTGAATCAGGTGTTTGTGCAACCGGAAAGTATGTGGAAAGTGCGATCTAAATTACCTTTCGTGCTCCATTCTGTATTGAAAATTAGCAATTTTAATTGGTCGTCAATTCACTGAGTCTGTCTGCATATCGTAGCAACGAGCACAAGACTGTGCTGTTGTGAATCCAGTGGGAAAATAGATCTTGTGTATTGTATTGTTTATATATTTCGTGCGTCTATGTGATAAAAATATTATTTGATGCAAAAAATTTTAGCCGGCTCAGCCAAACTTTATCAGCTGGCGGCTCAATTTGGCTTACGAGATTATTGGCTGGCGGCGGCTGATATTCTAAATGGCGCAAATGGCGGTGCCTGGTGGCGGCTTCGGGGTCTATTTTGTACTCATTAGTGTTTTAAAATCAGATCATTGTTTAAACTTACTTTTCTCTATCCTCATTCAGTAGGTCGTGAAATGGCTGCTCCAGTGAAATTCAGAATCATTCTTGGAGAAAACAATTTCCAGAGACTGACCCTTCCAGATGGAATGCCAGAGACTGTCATCAAACTCATACAGGAAATTATGAGACAATGTGGAGTAGATGGGGATTTCTGGCTTCAATTCATGGATGTGGAGTTTGGGAATGAATTCACTTGGTCTCAATTTCAGACATCAAGGTCATCTTTAACTCGGTTGCACCTGCCCAGCCTGGTGGCACCCTGCCCCTCCCTACTCAGCTGCTGCCACCTCTTGCACTCTGAATGACTCCTCATCCCTTGTATCTGCTAGTAGCTCATTTGATACAGACATATTATCTTGTCGTGTTGGCCCCTTCACACCTGGACCTTCAGCATGCACTGGGGAGGTTTGCAGCCGAGTGTGAAGCGGCTGGGATGAGAATCAGCACCTCCAAATCCGAGGCCATGGTCCTCAGTCGGAAAAGGGTGGCTTGCTCACTTCAGGTTGGTGGAGAAATCCTTCCTCAAGTGGAGGAGTTTAAGTATCTTGGGGTTTTGTTCACGAGTGAGGGAAGGATGGAACGGGAGATTGACAGACGGATCGGTGCAGCTTCTGCAGCAATGCGGTCGATGTGCCGGTCTGTTGTGGTGAAGAAGGAGCTGAGCTGTAAGGCAAAGCTCTCGATTTACCGGTCAATCTACGTTCCTACTCTCACCTATGGTCATGAGCTTTGGGTCATGACCGAAAGAACAAGATCCCGGATAAAGGCGGCTGAAATGAGCTTTCTCCGCAGGGTGGCTGGGTGATCCCTTAGAGATAGGGTGAAAAGCTCGGTTACTCTGGAGGAGCTCAGAGTAGAGCCACTGCTCCTCCACATCGAGAGGGGTCAGCTGAGGTGGCTCGGACATCTGTTCCGGATGCCTCCTGGATGCCTCCCTGGGGAGGTGTTCCGGGCACATCCCACTGGGCGGAGGCCCTGGGGAAGACCTAGGACACGCTGGAAAGACTATGTCTCCCGGCTGGCCTGGGAACGCCTCGGTGTCCCCCCAGAAGAGCTAGAGGAAGTGTCTAGGGAGAGGTAAGTCTGGGCATCTCTGCTTAGACTGCTGCCCCCGTGACCCGGCCCCGGATGAAGCGGAAGAAGATGTATGTATGTATATTATCTTCTCCTGATTCCACCTCCTCGAGATCCACTGCTTGGCCCATTGCCTTCCCCTTGCCCAGGTTTGCTTATGATACTCAGCCACAGCTGGACAGGGCCAATGCTGCTTTTAAAGAAACTGGAGCTTTGTTGAATCCTAATACTAAACTTAAATCTGCTATTCTTGATGGCTTAGCTGAAACGATTGTCAAGTACAAAGTGTACCTCTCTGACAGGGAGTTTGATGAGGTAGCAGAAGCTCTGGTAACTACATCCATGTTTAAAAGAGCCAGGTTCAGTGACTGGGTATGGCGGATGGAAGACAAGCCTTAAGTATAAACTTGCTAACTACCGAACAAAACTCAGACAGCTTGGATACCCTGAAGTTACTGTGAATGCCTTAACACACAAACCTGAGAGCAAATGCAGTCCTGCATATGATTTAAAGAAGCCGGAAAAAGCTGAAGTGAATTACTGCCCCACCTATTCGGCCGGTGAAACAGCTGAGACACTAGAAGAGATAAGAGTGGCACTCCTCTCTGAAGTAAAGAAGAGAAACAATGAGCACAAGTTGGTGGCAATGATGGACAAGACCTTTCCACTCAGGAGGCAAGAGGTAGTTGCAGATGCCCCCATGATAGCTGATTTCAAAACGAGGTGGCCAGCTCTCTTCAATGTGCGTGAGGTAAGTGAATAACTGCACTGGATGTGTCGCAATACATGTTGACAGAATCTGAGGGTACTCAAAGTGATGAGGATTTACTGAAGACCAGCAATAGCAGCCTTTGCTGGCCTTCTGACAAAGGAACTATTCTTGAACAGATAGAACTGCTATTTCAAATGTGTACCAAAAAGTTAACGTGAGTTTTGTCTACCTTTTTTGTTATGTTTTTTGTAGGTGAGTGCAGAGTTCAAGAGAATCACAACGGTCCATTTGCAGTCAAAGTTCTTCTCCGAGCTTGATGTTCACTCTGCAAACCTGATGAAGGTGTATGCCAAGAAAGGTGGAGTTCAAGGGAGAAAAATCAAGACCATCATGGCACCCATAACCTAGGTATGATACCAATGTAAAACTTGGTCATTGTAGAAATGACTGAGCACCACATCTGTTCCCCCATAAGGGGTAATTGTTTAAGAGAGAGGGGCATCATTTAATCCTGAAAAATCTGCTCTGAAATCATAAAACTCTATGTTTTTGAAAGCAGTTTTGAAGCACAGATAAAGCATTGGCACTGTATACTATTATACACGTATGACATAAAGCACTCAAAATCTGTCCCTTTTATCGTCTTGTCTTAAATGGAGATGGCAGGTATTACATTGCCACTGTGATTATCATAAAACTTGAAGGAAATAAAGTGAAATGGTCTGTTTTTCACATATTTCAGGCAAAAATATGTCTTAGGTGTAAAATCTACATCTTCAGGTAGGTTACCTAGGTTAAGATAGATTAATTTGAATCTTGACATGATTAAAGGAAAACACAAAGTAGTAAATGATAGTAAAATAACAAAGATTTGTCTTAAATAACTTTTAAACAGACTATCCCAAAGGGATTAACATACATCCAAGCTGTATACAATACTAGCAAACATGTTGTGATTTCCTGTGAATTTAGTTTAATATTCTTAAGTGTGTAAACCTACACTGCTGGTTGATTAAATGGTGTTCATAGTGTTTTGTTTTTTTCTCTGATCTTTATATGAAGACTAATACTATTGAAGTGAGAAGAGAATGCATCCTTAAAGGTCTCTGCATGTACCTTAATGAAGATCCAGAGAAGCTGGTGAAGCAATACCTTGTATGTTAATTTATGTGTTCACTGTAGAGATTATCAGAGTGTGAGTGGATGGGGTTTCCTGTGTGTTCCCATTAGATTTAAAATTAGGTTAAGATAAGGCCATTAAAACGATCTTCTTCTCTCACTCACTTAGTGACACGCACTTTACTGTACTGCAATCCCAAACTGCCCCATACCTGCTACAACTTTACTACCAATTAGATTTTTTATTTTTTTTTATTTACTTTATTAATCCCAGGGGGGAAATTTATATGTCACAGCAGCACATAAATACAATAAAAATAAAATAAAAACATAACAACAACATACACTACAACAACAGGTCTTGTACTCAAATATCAATTTTTCAAAGCATTATGACCATGATTATATATATGACCATCATCTGCATCCTCTTATATAGCACTGATTGTAAAATCTAATTGCAGTTGGAAAAAAATATTTTCTAAAACGCTCTTTGTAACAGCGTGGATGAATTCATCTTGAGCTGTGGGTACTCGCATAAGCTTGAGATATTTCATTAAGAGGATGATGGTCATGATTAATCATAAGAGAAAGTTTTCCAATCATTCTATCCTGCATTATCTCATCTACAGTGGGTAACACACTCCCCACGACAGAGCCTGCCTTCTTTATAAGTTTGTTTAACTTATTCTTCTCCTTTTCCAACAATACCCCTCCCCAACATGTAATGGAGAACAAAATAACAGATGAGACTACAGAATCATAGAATGTCTTAAGTAGTACCTGATGTACCCCAAAGGATCTCAGCCGTCGTAACAAATGAATACGACTCTGACCCTACTTATAGACATATGATACATCGTATTATCCGACCAGTTGAGCTTGTTGTTCAGATATACACCCAGATACTTGTGAGTTGTTAAAATCTCAACCTCTGATTCTTTTATGATTATCACTCCAAATCAAGTCACTTGCTTTTGTGGAGAGTCACTTAAAGGACAACTCCAGCGCAAAATGAACCTTTGGTCTAATTACATATTGCTACCTAGTCAACCGTTATCTGAGATTTGTTTTCATGATTGCCGACTGTAAATTGTTTTAGCTCTAAAAACAGTTTAGCCTATAACGCTAGTATAATGCTAGTATATAGGGCATAGAGTAATGACAAATAAAAATCGCTTGTTATTACCACTAACAAGGCTCAAAATAGCCCCACAGTAACACGGTAGCATAATAAGGGTCCCTACATTCAAACCGAAGCATTGAGAACTTTGTCAGTGTCCATACAGTTTAATAAGAAGATATTTTATACACACAGTCAACTTCGCGAATACAGGAAGAAGCCATCTTTGAAAAATAGTCTCTACCAGTCGATCTACGAACGCTGATCCAAGTGCACTGAACTGTGCAGAATCTCATATGGTCCGTTGTTTCCGGAAGAAACAAACACAAACCGTTTTCTTCTCATTAATATGTACATGTAAACTACTGTTTGCGCTCACCTTATCACCTTATTCACATCTCACCAGCGCACTTGGATCGGCGTTGGTTCCTTGCCACTCTTGCCTTGCTTTTGGCTTGCTTATAATATTATTGATCTGTGTTGTATCATGTTATCACTGTGAAGCTGTTTTGATACAATCTGTATTGTAAAAAGCAATATATATAAAGGTGACTTGACTTCTCAGTTGAAATAATGGACTGAGTTTCTAAAAACGTATTAAGTTTGCCTGG
Organism: Pimephales promelas; assembly: GCF_988280905.1. Lineage (NCBI taxonomy): Eukaryota > Metazoa > Chordata > Actinopteri > Cypriniformes > Leuciscidae > Pimephales > Pimephales promelas. The sequence continues at coordinate 4,352,551 of NC_142784.1, read as the reverse complement.
CACACAATCTATAATTGATTTTTATGAAAGTCTCAGGAACTCAGGATTTTGATTTTATTATTTTACTTTTATTAATTTTTAGTTTAGTAACATATAAAATGACATCCCAATGAGTTCACACCTCAATCCAGAAGATGGCGGTAATGCACTTCGTTTGCAAACTGCCAATAAAAACCACAGATGAAGAAGAGCCTCATTTCTGTTGCCCTGTCAAGAGAAGGAGAAAAAACAGCTATTGCTAGAGAAATTGAAGTTAATAAGTTGAGTCCTACAGTAGCCTGTGTGTGTGTATCTATATGTGTGTGTTCCTCCTTGGATGCTTGTAGAGGTAGCAATATAACTAACATTACTGGAAGATAGAGAATGGGATTACCATACTGAAGATAACTGTACATTTGAAATGTATGTGGGGGGATATGGAAATAATATTAAGCTACATGCATAAAAAAACAAGAGAGTGGGAGTGGCATTTGCAATCCATGAATTAAAACTGATTAGGCTAATGATCTTGCTGTGTATCTGAATTAATGGGCTATATGTACGCATAAGTTCCGCATTTGACGCAAGGATGCTCGTCCATTTCCGGTTGGGGAGATTAAAGCGGAGGGAAAACCGAGGAAAACGGGATTATGGCAGTCTTCAAAATTTACTGTCCTCCCGTCTTTGAAACGAAACGTCCATACGTTTAGATGTAATTTTATATATAGTTATGTTTATTTAATATAATTTTAAAAAGAAGCATACACACAACGAGGGGTGTCTGTTTTATCTGTTTTTGTGACTAAAGTTTCTTTAGTATAACCATGGAGTATAAAATTCAATATAAATTCTCGGTATTGCATTGGACTCTACGATCGGTGGAAGTTATCGAGCATCCTTACACCTTCACCGGTAATACTGCCGTGCATAGAGCCCATTGCTATATGGTTGGCTTTATTATAGGTGGAGGAATATGGATTGAAAGGTGTAGTAATATGGTCTGATTAAATTTTTACTATACAAGTATAATTTACAAGTATAATGAATATGCTTTGTTTATGATATAATGCATTTAGTGAGTAGATAGATAATGTCAGCAGTCCATATTGTGTTGGGTCCCAGCCCATGTAGGAGTAATGATGAATGAAAATGCAGATAAATATGCTAAACGGGCAATAAAGCAAGACAGAATTAATATTCAAGTACAAATTAAAAGTAGGCCTATGATTAAAATATTTCTGGGAAAATGAAAGCACAGGCAGACATATGAAATAAAAGAAATAAATGGGAGCAGAAATACCAGCAGAAACAAGCAGGAGGAAGATATTATCTCTAGAATGAGATGTGGACATACAGCATTTAACAGCACATTAGTTATTATGAGGGAAAATGCTGATGGTAACTAAGAGTAGTAATCAAGAAACTATAGAACATGTTGTAGAACATTGTCCTAAATACAATCAGGAAAGACAAACACTTACAGAACAGTTAGCGGAAATAAAGATAAAACTGGGTGTAAATTACTGCAAAGAAAATCTTGGGAACAGTATTTTTTATTCCATAGACGAGTGTAGAAATATGGAGTTCAGATCCACTCCTATTCAGAAGGTGGCGGTAATGCACCTAAGAGCTGTTTGACAACAACCGCCAAAAAGATAAAAGAAGAAAAAGTTTTGTTTTGTGTTGCTCCTGGTGAACATCTCTGAACGTTTCTTCCTGTGGATTACTCTTGGACTGTTTATTCTCTTCGGGATTCTTTGCTTCCTGCTTGTGGACACTGCATATCTATGAGAATTGACACGATGGTAAAAGTCAACTTAATTCATTAATATGAGCTGGGGAGGAAGAGAGCAAGCCAGTTTGAAGACGGTGAGAGTGCGCGAGACCGGGACTTTCTCTGTTAAACAAGCGCAGCGGTAATTTACATCACACTTCTACATCATATTCTACACCTAGATATTCAGCAAAACAGCTCCCGTAGTTGTGTTATGTTATGTTATGTAAGTATTTTGTTATATAAAAAAAACAACAATTAGATTTTTTACCTCAGTATATTTCTTCTGTGAGTTTTCTGTGTGCAGGTTTTGATTTCTCCACGAATGTAAGGTTAGACGGGCGCTACCGCGTACATTTGCTGGCAGTTCAATACCTAGTTAATGAAGAAAAAAGTGCAGTATTTATAGATTAAACTGACCTGCACTTGAAGCCCTGAACGTGTCAGTAATTTTGCAACATTTTCTGCTTTTTCTTGGAGTGCTTTCTTTCTTCTTCTTCTTCTTTTTTTTTTGTCCTTTCCCTCTCTGCTCCTCCTGGCCGTTTTCTCTTCATATATAAACGGCAGAAAAGAGGTTAAATAAAAATGTTAGCTTAGAAGGTCAGCAGGTTGCGTAAGACTTTGCTGCTCTCAGCAACTTTATCAATAATGTTGTCAATGTCAAATCCAACAAGTATCTCCCTCTCTGTTGACATGAAAGCCTCAAGGTGTTCCTGTTTAATAGAGGTCCTAAGTCTGTTCTTCACAAGCTTCAGTATGAAGAAGCTTCTTTCACAGGCTACTTGTGTCACAGACAATGTCAACAAATTTTTTTTAGCCCTGTCCAATAACATGATAGGCTTCCATGAGAAGGTTGTACTTAGACAGAAGGATATATTGCACAGTTTTTGCAAGTTGAATAAACTGTGCTCACCAACCGCAAGCTCTCATCAGCACCTGAAAGGTTGGCGTCTTCTCCTGAGAGCTCCTTCACTGTCTTTACTCTATAGCTATACAAAGTAGACATCTTCAGCTTTTTCAAATGTGTTGCTAAATTTGTCAGCTCTGCCTGCAGTGTCTCCACTGTGGCACGATCATGAAAGTTGATCAAAAATTTGCTAAATTTGCTCCACTAGAGAGCCCATTTTGTTGTATTTCAGAAAAATTTTTAGGATCCATGCAGGCAAAATCTGAAAACACACCTGCACTTGCTGTGTTTCAGTGGTAGATGCTTTCTTGGACAGTGTCCATGATGACATTGTGGCTGAACCTTTTCAAGTTGTCTTCAGTTCCCATTACCATGCGTTGCTTAGTCAGCAAGTCCATGCCACTCGTCTGAAGGTACTTTGACAGTGGTGTAGTGTGAGCAAATATTCGGAGGAAATATCTGAGTTATGCGTCCATGTAACCTCTGGCTTTCACTCTCACAGTTGGCTGCATTGTATTGTCTTTCTCTATCTTCGCCATGGTGGCAACAAGGTCAATGAAAAGCACCCCCTCAGGATTTCCAAATGCATAGCGCTTGGTCTTTGGACCACCACCGTGTTTCACCTTATTTGAGAAATACGTCTGTCTCATGTCGTCACTGACCTCCTCGCACACTTTCATGCGTTTGTAGGACTCATGTATGAATGTGGCTATGTAATTTAGCAGGGAGAAAAGTGATGCACTTGATACTACAATTCCAGTTATGTCTGCCAACACAAGGTTGAGAATATGCATAACACCAAACATGGACTTGTGCTGGTGCCTCATGTTTGAGAAATGGAGAAAATCCCTTGTACTTGCCCTTGCATGTTTGCAGCCCCATCTGTTGAGTTGCCAATGCATTTCTTGATGTCAATGCCATTTTTTTCCAAAACTTTTTTCAGCAAAACAAGATTTTCTCCAGTAGAGGACTGACAGTCGATCACTGCAATTAGTTTCTCATTGATGACATCAGTCAAATATCTTACTATAATGGCACATTGATTCTTCGATGTCAAATCTTGTGTTGTGTCCAATTGAACTGAATACATTCCAGCTTCCTTAACTTCTTCAGCAATGCTTTGTTGGATTAAGAGACTGATAACACTAATGACTTTGTTTACTGTTGTCTTTGACGGCAAAGTAACAAGGAATCCCCTTCCTTTGTCCACCTTCATGCAGCTTTTTACTCTTTTCAATGCATTCACTGACATGTCCTTGCAGACAGGGATCATATTTGCTCAGCAGCAGTATTAATTCTAAAAAATTTCCATGATCTAAAGTCAAGTCTTCTAAGGAATAAGCACTCGTGTTTAGCACCACAATAACTAGGGGTGGAACGGTACACAGAAGTCACGGTTCGGTTCATACCTTGGTTCAGACATCATGGTTCGGTACGATTTCGGTACAATGGAGGGAAAAGCAAAACAAGAATAAAGAAGGCATTGCATTTTTTAAATAAGTTTTATTAATAAAGCCATAGAACCCGTTTATTTGTAGTACACTGACAATAGTTTTATATAATTAGTTTATTAATTAAATGAATAAAAAGATCTAGCGATATGTTTGGTAATTGTACCTGAATTAATTTAAAATTATTTTGCTATATTTCAGATCAATATATTTGTTTTCCTTAATTTTAATTAACATTATTAATTAACAATGTAACATTATTCTCATCTGAATTATAAATAATTGATTTCTGTATAAAATAATATATTTAAAAACATTCGAACATTTTTAGCATTTTTGTCATAGATTATGATCATATATTTTTTGGATTTGTTGTTTATCTTTATAATGAAGCTGTCTGTATTAAGTAGATTGTTTAACACACACAAGAGTGATAATCAGTTCAACACACAATATAGAAATTCTACTTGATTAAAAAAAACTGGACTGGTATTTACAATGTACAATGTAGAATGCTGCCGTTTAAATTGTTTTAACTTTAAACCTGTGGGTAGTTATACTTCAGAGGTGCACGTTAAGGGAGCGTCCCCAAAAGGTTGTTTTTTCAACGACGCAGTGTCTCGTTCCCTTCTCAGGCAACAGGGGTTACAGTCGTAACCCAAGACGTTTTCTCAGTAGATATAATGGCCATTATTTTAGCATTGCAGTGGATTAGAGGAAGTTACACTGTATACATACATGCTTAGGTTGAGAATAGGGCACACAAGATTAATAAACTGCCTGAAGTTAATAGGAAAACACCAGACAGGATTATGCATTCATTGTGGAAAAGTGGGAATGTAAAACATATACTCTTGATGAGTAGAAAGTACTCTGAAAAAAGAAAAGAACTAGAGAAGGCAACAGAAAAAAAACATATGAGTTTGCCTGGCACAATCTATAATTAAGGATGTTATAATCTTTATGAAAGAATTGTATTTTATTTTATTATTTTGTGGCTATTGGCCTGATGCCCGCAAATTAGGGATGTAACGATTCACTTGCAATCGGTTGAAAATCGATAAAAATGTGTGATGATTCAAGTCGGTTGAACTGTTACACGAATCGCGATACACGTTTTAACACTATAACTACCGGAATTCCACAACTACTAGAACGACCATTGCGGTCATTCTGACCGCTCATACTTTGATGTTCATATTGCCGTACTAAACGTCATTTTCGTCATGCCACAACTTCATTTGAACCTTCCCTTTAAAGAGCATATTGCAGGTAAAAAAAAAATCGAAATTTATAGATAACCTTGAATGAAAATACCATATGAAAAGTTAATGCAGGATTTAAAATGTTTTAAAACAACATAAGGACACTAATTTAGAAGATAAAGTGAGCGTTTCTTGGACTGCTAGTAAAAACGGCTTTTTTTTCAACATCGCGTCATTTGACGTCATAGCAGGGAGCCGCAGCCTCGGCTCAGTGAGAGCAGGCTGGTGTTCAGTGAGAGCGCTCGTCAGTCAGTGTGCTAGCGTTAGTTTTTGCATTTTAATTTATCATCGTCATGGTAAATTATTGTGTTTGTGGAGATTGCAAAAACTCCAGCCTGTCAGGACTTCAAGATTGAGTCCACAAGTTTCCATTACAATAAAAGTGACGGTGCTATATAGCCTATCTTTCGTTCCTGGTGCGGGTTGAGCAGGTGAAGAGACGGGATTTCTCTTCTGCATCGGCTCGGGAAACGCGGTCGTGTGTAGCGTTCACTTCAGATCAAATGATTAGCATCCCGGCGATATGATGGAGTTCAACATGGTATGCCGAAGCAAGAATATTGATCGTGGTATACTACCAATGGCATCAAATAGTGTTATATAGGTAACTAGTCATGTCATGCCCTAAATAAAACTTGTAATTGAAAAACAAAATTGGTTGTTTAAATACTCAAACCTTTAATGTTCTGTTTATGTTATAACCAAGGTGAAAAATATCTATTAAAAATTTACCCGAGTATAGCCTATGCTTTTAGTAGGCTATAGAAATATACTCAAGTAAAGTTTTTATACATTTAATAGTATATAAATCTACCCTAAACATACTAATGTCTGCTGGCCTGTTATAGAATCTGTACAATATTGTGAGCACAGTGTATCGTTAGCGAACGTGTATAGCCTATCACGTCTCTCACCTAAAAGGCACCTGTCCTGTTCTCCACTGGTTCTCCTCACAACACAGCTCAATTTTTCTCTGACCATTCTGTCTGACATTATCCTGGCCTGTCCCTGATCTCTTTAGCATAGCAGGCTCATAACTTTATGGCTTGATCCGTCATACGAGTATTTCCTCAGCGTCCGAAATGTCATGCGATCCATTGTTTTCCTGTTGTGTGAATCGACCGCTCTCCCGCTCATTGCGTCACGCCCGCCACGCCCATTTTCAGACGCGGAAGTAAAATTTTCTCACAAAAACGACTGCAGAAGCTTCTGTAGCGTGTTTATACATATATTTTAAAGAAAATCTAGTTCCTACATTGTTTTTCTATGCATTGACTCGTTGGGCCTCTAACCTGCAATATGCCCTTTAAGTTTTCCGATTAAACTTTTAATTCCTGTCGTCATGCTATGACATCATTGCCATTAAAACCGCTTATAACAAACACAAAAGAAAGATTGTCCCGACACGTGCTGCCTCTCTATGTGAGGAAAGTTTTGCGTCAAAAAATTTTGTTTTTCACCGCTCTTACCACGTGAACAGACACACAAAAGGTTAGGAAACAACAAAGCTTCATACTGTTTAGTACAGCCCTGTTTGTAAATAAGTTCAATAATCAAAACAAAATCTAAAAATAAATGAATTGACAATGTTACGATAATAATAAAGACCTGGACACAGCATTTAAATTCAAATGAATGCGAACATTTATTTTCCAGCCTAATTGATAAATATTTTCTTATTTTCTTTGTACAATAAAAACAAATCTTATGATACAATAACTTAAAACATACAATAACAAAAACACTTCCTAGGCCTACATTTGAATACACTGTAAAAACTAGGGCTGGGTAATAAATATCGATTTCTCGATATTAATCGATTCTCATTTTTACGAACCGATATCGATTCTTAAGTCTCAAAAATCGATTATTCATCCTGTTTCATTTGAATGAATGGGATATTGTATCGCGGCTGCGCGCATCAAAATAAATCGCAAAATTTTCTTTGTCCTTTGTTACTATTGATATGAAGCAAAGTCTCAATTTTCAAATTACGTCCATTTTCTTTAGAAATTCAAAAACATAAATAGAGTTTTGCCGCTGTGGCGTGAGATCACTCTGGCGCAGCTGATGAGAAGCAGCAGTGCTGATCTCTCTTCCGGCTTAATAATACCAGTCACAGAATAAACATGAGCGTCTGAAAGTGTGTTAAAAGATAGAGTACAACTTATCGAAATTTGTATCATGTCACTTTGATTCGCTCAATCAGCGTTTCAACCGTGGAAAAACGTCAGTTAAACTGCTTGTAATCAATGTATCAATCATATTTACCTCAGAAAACCCACATCAACTCGTTAGTCAGCTAGGAAAAAATAACTACAGAGAGGAGCATTTTGCTAAATATATAGCCACCATTTAAATGTTTATATTTCATATAATCTTCTTATTATAAAAATAAATAAAAGTGTAATTTAAGTGATTCATTCATTATTACCTTCATATTAGGCTAATGAAGCCTAGTAGGCTACAACTAGTCTCCCATAGTTTACAGCATTAGTTAAGAGATTTGATTCCCTTGAGAAAAAATGCCATTTATTGTAACTGATATCCAAAATAATCGATATTGAATCGAATCGAATCGTAATCGAAATTGAATCGAATTGCAAGCTTGTGAATCGAAATCGAATCGAATTGTGAAATTTGTCTCAATGCCCAGCCCTAGTAAAAACACAGAAAAAAAACATGAACATTGGCTAAAAAAAGAAAACAAACTGCTTTAGAACTATTAGTTTCAGTAAACAAACAAAAAATTAATCAAAAATAAAATAAAAATCTTAACGAACAAAATCAGGTTGAAAAGTTTTCCCCAAAGCTCATGAACGGCGCAAACACCCCGCATCATTCACTGACGCTTATGCACAGTCCACACAGGTAAACACCGCCTTTCGTGTGCAGCTCCCACACACCACTTTACGACATTAAGGGTGTACTCACACTAGGCACGGTTGCCATGAACCTGGCCCGAGTACAATTGTCCCACCTCCCCACTCCCCCTCTGGCCTGCACTCACATAGGGTTTCAGCATTCGTGCCGGAGCACGCTTACGTCATCATTATGGTTTCGGGATAAACAAGAAGAGCGGCGCTCTCTGAACACTATGGAGTCCATCGCTCTGTTTTATTTGTGGATAATTTTGTGTCGTTTGGTCCACGGTGGTCCACAGCCCTCTCACAGCCTGTTGTTAAACAGATGTGTCGCCTTAGTGGCGCGAAAATTTTCACATAATCGTGCTGCTCGTATGAGGAGGTTTGCAAGGTACCAGCTGAAGTGCAGCAAGGACTTTTGCAGCTTTCATTACGGACTACTGTTCCTAAAACCATGACTTCACGCGTCCTGTTCCGTGCTCCAGCACGGTTGGCGCTCACACTGCATGCAAACCGCCCCCGAGTCCAACTGAACCATGCTCTGGCCCACCTCTTCCAAGCGGGCCAGGCCGGCTAATCGAGCCGCGCCCGGGCACGGTTCGGAGCACTCACACTAGTCAAACGAACCGCGCTTTGGTGGTCAAACGCGCTCGGGCACGGTTCAGACTGACTAGTGTAAGTACACCCTAAGAACATGTCTCCTTGGTTTTATTTTGTTTGCAGTTCCTCCTTACTTGGCACTGCCGCCTTCTCTCCATCTTCTGCTGGTCCTGCCCGGGTCCTGGCTCTCGCACCACCAGCTGTGAGGTTTTTGATCGCATGTGGTCGGAGCGAAGTTCGCTCGCCAGTCGAGTGATGAAGTCCCTCCGTGAAACTTGCTCATTCGTGCACTTCTTGAACAATATGTGTGCGTTGATTGCAGCCAGGTCAAGGATGTTATAGAAAACAGCTACTGGCCATCTACGGGAGGGTGCTTTTACTGAATATTTTCTAGCCATTTGATCTAGAACATCTACTCCTACCTTGGTCTTGTTGTAGTATGTTACCGTCTCTGGCTTTCTTTTCTGGCCACTTGTGATGCCAACAGCTGTGTGGACAGTGCCGAGGATGCAGACATTCTTTTTTTTTTTTGCCCTGATACACGGTCAGTGTTGCATCGCCACTTTTCAGCACCTCTGTGCTGAACAGTGGCATTTGCGCCTTTATGCACAGGGGGAGCTCTTGTCTGCTCTTGTGTACCGTGCCAACCAAGCTGGTTTTCTTGGCCTGAAGTGCCTTTGCCAATTCAAAAGAAGTAAAAAAAATTGTCAGTGGTGACGTTTCTTCCCTTCCCCAGGTATGGCTCGACCATTTTCAGCACCACACTGTCTGCAAGTTGTTGACCTGGCATCCTCGTCTCGTCTTTCCCAGATAAGGCGCGCCGTTTACCATATATTTGGTGTCGACATCCGCAGCAAGCCAGAATTTGATTCCGAATTTGTCCGGTTTGTTTGCAATATACTGTATGAAACTGCACCTTGATTGTTGTAGGGAATAGCTGCTCATCCATAGTGATGTCGGCACCAGGCTTGTAGCAGGCGATGCAATTCAAGAAAAAAGAGTTATGTTTGAGAAATCAATCAAGAAGAGTAGATACAGCATCTGAATATAAACCAGTTGTCATAAAGGGAAAAGCTGTAGAGCAGGTCTCGAATTTCAAATATTTGGGTACAATTATAGATGAGAAACTTAATTTTGAAAGTAATGTGGAGTACATTCATAAAAAAGCACAACAACGCTTGGGTCTCCTTAGGAAACTGAGAAGCTTTAATATTAGTCAGCAGACCCTAACTATGTTATATCGTCAATGATTGAGAGTATTCTCACATACAATATTGTTTTATGGTAAAGCAATCTAACATTAAAACAAAAGAACAAACTCTCACAAATAATTAATCAAGCAAATAAGATTACTGGACAAAAACAACCATTTCAAAGCTTGTTCGATCATTTTATGGGGAAAATGGCAATTCTAATTTATAAAGATAATACACAACCTCTTCACTCTGCTTCTGAATTGCTCCCATTTGGACGTAAAAATTCCCTTGGCCAGGAAAAATTTATATAAAAGATCTTTTATTCCAATGGCACTGATTATCTTAAATCATACAGTGTTTTAATTGAAATAATAGAACGACTGTTAGTATTTTTTTTAAAAAATTCTTTCTTACAGTGTTTAAATACTATTATTTTTTTTTTGTATTTGTGTTCTTGATGTGTTACAGTGTCAAAGAAAAATTTCCGCTCTGTGAAAACAGAATGGAAAATAAAGTTCAATCAATCAATCAAATTTCGGTGCCTGAGTCTCAGTGTCTCAGGCGTACACGCAAAGTCTCTCGCTATCTCTCTCTCCGCCCTGCGTGCACTATACTTTTTGGAGCAGTCTGTTCTGTCTCGCATGAGCGTTCTTGCTCACTTGCTCTAGATTCCGGGAGATTTTAACTTATTTGCGGTAGGGATGTAACGATTCACTCAACTCATGATGCAATACGATTCATGATACCGGTTTCACAATACGATTTTCTCACAATTTTTTTAACAAATAAGATTTAAGACAAATTATAAATGAAAAAGTGTGTCTTTTATTATTTCTCAGACAAAATGCTGCACATTTCTTTTTCATTTTGAAATATATTTGTCAAATAATGAAACTACATTGAAAAATTCCCTTCAAAGATTGTAAAATTAGTACCACACTGACAGGCGTTTTACATTGTAATAAAGGAAAGATTTTAATTTTGTCATAATTTGTATCATAAAATTAGAAAGAGTTAAAAACAAAACACATTTAGCAAAATATGCTATAACCATCAACACATTATTTAAAAACTAAATAAATCCATCCAACACATTTAGAAAAAGAGATAGTGAAATAAATGCAACACATGGTTGCCATGGAAACACTGACGCTCCTTGTGATCTACGTAGCTCTCACACTTGTCATATTAATGACTTTTACGTGAAAACGGAGGTGATGTGCTTCTCACTGTTGTGATTATTATTAGTCTGCGAAGAGTCAAAATGCCGCCAAAGCTCCAATTTGAATGAGTCAACATCTACGCTTGCCATCGCTATGTGTTTGACAGCGCATGCACACAGTCTATGGCACACACTGGCGCGGCCCGAGCGGAGCAAACCAAGCGTTTTCAATTCATTACTATGAGTCAGTGTTGTAGTCGAGACCACCTCACTTGAGTCCGAGTCGAGACAGAGACCAGAGAGAGTCGAGTCCGAGTCATCAAGAAACTTGGATGTGTTTAAGAACTCTTTTTTTCGTACAACAGCAGCACTCATCTTGTTTTTTTATTAGTGGATGCGGATGACCAGTCGTAGACCGGAAACTGATACGCCGACTTCTGACAAAAGCGGAAGTTCGAAACTACGGTTGTGCACATAGCCTATAGGCAGTGCTCTCTGTACTTCCTTCAACACCTGCTGCAGAAGACGCAAAGATCGAATCCCCGTCTCACACTGCAGTGCTGCAGCCGTTTTCCACCCGTCCAGGTCTCTCAGATCTCCTATCCTCCTGAGTCCAGCTCCCACCAGACAGTTCATCAAGCTTCCCTAAGACAGAGTTCTTGTTTGTATCAGTGGATTGTGAAACAATGGCTCTCCCATAATCCACTCTTTTGGTTCAGAAAGATCTCTGTTGACAATGAAGTTATCGATCCAAGCCCTCAGCATTGACTGATAAAACAGGGATAAATCACTTAAGGGAGGTGGCCAAGACTCTACCCCTGTAGGATAGTTCAGGTAATAGCCATTTCCATTTAGACAACTTGGCTGACACCTTCTCCAACATACCCTCCCAGTCTTTTTGTCTATAATTTTCTTTACCCAGAAATACTCCAAGAATTTTGATTCCCTCTGTATTCCACTGTACCCCCCCTGGAAGCTTAGGTGGCCCTCCATTTCTCCAGGGACCCACAAGAAAACCTTCACTCTTTGCCCAATTTACCTTCGATGAAGAGGCTCTCTAATATAAAGCTTAACTTTTAGACAGTATCTGAATATCCCCTTGTCCAGTGATAAACACAGTCACATCATCAGCGTAAGCTGAAACAGAGACACTTGACCCATTAAAATCCCCTGGTATGTGAAAACCATTCAAATTATTTCTCAGCTTAATTAATAAAGGCTCAATGACCAAGCTGTAGAGTTGTCCAGAGATTGGACAACCCTGCCTAATTCCCCTCCTAACAGGTATAGGACAACTCAGTCCCCCTCCAACCTTTAGTATTACCGAGACTCCTCTATACAATAACTGGATCCAAGAAATGAAATTTTCCCCAAACCCAAATGCTTTCAAAACATTTAAAAGGTATTCATGACCCACACGATCAAACGCTTTTTCCTGATCAATCGATAAGAAACCAATATTAAAATCATCATTCATAGACAGGTCCATTACATCTCTTATTAGAAATAAATTGTCCATATTGTACGTCTTGGAACACAGTGGCCCTCATTTATCAAAAGTGCGTACACCACATTTCCAGCGTACGCCTTGCGTACACTCAAAACCACGGTGAGTTTGAGATTTATCAATATGGACGTGGGCGTACGGCACGCTCGAATCCTACACCAGCTCGGGAGGTGGTGTACGCACGTTTTGAGTTAGTGAGGAAATACGCAGAAAAATTCCTAACACCACAAAACAAACTAAAAGATATGATATTATGACCCACTGTAAAACAAACAAACAAAAAAACAACAACATAGAAATTATAAACTTCAGTATTTATTTTTGTGTAACGTGGACTTCAATGTTTAATTTGTGTGACTTTACCAAAGCATTTTCAGTTGCGAGCCCACTTTACCCTGACGTTTCAGGATTATCCCCGGCGCGCACGGACTGGGTTCGGTAGCCTAATGAAAGGCTTTCAATGACCAAAAAATAATTCAGACTGACAAAATAAAAATACATTCTTCTTCTTTTAAATGATGATAATAATAGAAATAATAATGACGACATCCTTCTTCTAAATAACAATAAGCATCATTAATGCAAATCATAATAATAAGAAGAATACTATTACAAATTGTCATGCAATTATTAATGTGAATGAATGGTACTTCACATCACATCATCATCATCACTATTATACATGTGACGTGATTCGAAATTGAATGCTAATTTCAAAAGACGTGCTGTAAAATAATGCATTGTGATAGGTCATTTCGTCTCCACGTCGGAGAAGTTTCTCTTCTTTGCCGTCTTCTGTGTGTCCATGGCGTAAAATAAGGGCGTGGGGGGAGCGGAGACTTGAATATTTAGGGGCGTGTTATTCTAATGACGATCGTTTTCGGCCGCGAGATTTATCAAGGGCAGGCATTGCGTACACCTGGATTTCAAAGGTACGCACATCTTCATAAATCAGGCGGTGAGAGGAGTGTAAGTATAATCTTACACCAAAATATACACCCGTTTCTACGCAAGATTGATAAATGAGGGCCAGTATGTTTGCTCATTTCTCACAATAATACTCAAGATCATATTTAATCTATTATCTTGGCACATTAAAGAAACAGGACGCCAATTTTTCAACAGCTCTAAATCACCCGTTTTGGGCAGAAGTGATAGTACTGCTCTTTGACAGCTGCTGGGTAAAATACCTTTTTCAAAACATTCACCAATTACATGATAAAAATCCTCTCCTAAAATGTTCCAAAATGATTTGTAAAACTCAGCAGGCAGACCATCTACTCCCGGGGCACGTCCTGTGGAGAGCTGCTTTACAGCCTCTGAAAGTTCCTCATGTGAGATCAATTTGTCCAGTGTTTTTCTGTCCTCAGGTTTTAAACTAGGCAGTCCTCTTAATAACTGATCCATACTCTCAGGATCACAATCTTTGGGCCCAAAAAGTTCCGCATAAAAGTCAACCGCGATTTTCCTCATTTCGATAGGATTTGAAGTTACTGTGCCATTGTCTTTCCGAAGGTATAGCATATTTTTTGTTTTACTGCTTTATGCTCCAAGTTAAAAAATAACTTCGTTGGAGCATCCATTTCCTTAATGGAAGATTTCCTGGCTCGGATTAAGGCACCTTTTGCTCTTTCCTCTTAGAGTGTTTTCAACTCCAATCTTTTTCTTTAAATCCTTAGTCATACCCGAAACATTCAAATCAATAACATTTTCCATTTCATTAATATCTTTCTCCAAAGTTTCGATATTTCTCTGTACAATCACAGTATTATTATAAGAAAATTGCTGACAGAAAATCTTGATTTGGACTTTTCCTACCTCCCACCATTGAATTACATTTTCAAAGCGTTCTTTTTCTAGTTTCCAATTCTCCCAAAAACATTTAAATGTTTCACAGAATAACTTATCTTGTACCAGTTTGACATTAAAATGCCAATAAGATTTTGGATGTGATGCACTTTTAATATTAAAATCAATAGTCACTGTATAATGATCAGAAAACCCACAGGGAGATATACCAACATTCATGACTCTATTATTGTCTGATTTATGTACATATATTCTATCCAGCCGTGCTCCTGTCACAGTAGAATCTACAATTTTAACCCATGTGTATTGTTTAGTTAATTGATTCTTATTTCTCCATACATCATTCAGTTTTAGTTCTTGAGTTATCTTAAGAAGCATATTACTAGACTGTAAATGAGGTACTTGCCCATTCCTATCTAATACAAAATTAGTGGTACAATTCCAATTTCCTCCCATTATAATGCACATTTTTCCATCATCATATTTTCTAATTGCACAGTTTAAATTTTCAAATAATTCCATTCTTTGTGGACCTATATATTAATAAAAATAAACGTCAACTCTTTAATTTTTACTATAGCCATTAAAACTCTACCTTTTTCTAATTCAATAGTGGATAGGATCTTTAGATCCAACTGTTCAGAAAAAATAATTGCTACCCCTGCGCTCAGATAAGTTCCATGACTCAGAATACATTCACCTTCCTGCCACCTATATAATTCAATTTCATTTTGATTATCTGAATGTGTTTCCTGTAAAAACATAACATTGATATTTTTCAGATGAACATATTCTGAAATCATTGCTCTCTTATTCCTGTCTCTCCCTCCATTAATGTTTAAAGATCCTATTCTCAAAATATCCATGAAAAGATTAACAGAAAAAACATAAAGCACCGCAAAGACACCCTTGATTTGTATCTCATTTCGCAAAATCAATCTGGTTTACATTTAACTGATGCTTTCCCCTTTCTTAGTTTAGTGAGAATCTTTTTTAAACGAAATCTCTTTCGCGTACTCAGTTTTTCTTCTCCTACCCTCTTTTGCGAATAAAGAACGTCTCAGTTACTGATGTAACCCTCGTTCCCTGAGTAGGGAACGGAGACGTTACGTCGGAATTACGGAGAATTGGGGGTTTCGCATAGAAAGCCAATCCTCTTCGAGTATTTAAAAACGAGCCAATGGCATGAAAATGCCTTGGGTCTGCGGAATTTGCATAGCGTATCTCCGCCCCACCTCATGGGTATAAAAGGAGGAAGCGGATGCAACCGCAGTATGTCTTTGCTGAGGAGCCGAGACTGAACTCAGGCGTCTACCCAGCGGTACAGCGGAAGTGGCAGGAAGACGTAATGTCTCCGTTCCCTACTCAGGGAACGAGGGTTATATCCGTAACCGAGACGTTCCCTTTCGTAGTCACTCCGAGTTACGTCGGAATGACGGAGAATGGGGGTCCGTGCCATCACGCCACCCTCACAGTTGTCTTCCAGTGCCCTGCGAAAGTCTGGACTCCTAACAACTTAGCTTATGAAACAGGTGTCCTACTTTAACACAGGATTACCAAGGTACACTGGGGAGCATATCCCAGGAGGAATATGCCGCAGTACGCCTACCATAGGGAGGACTTAAGAATACACATATGGCCCAAGGGGACTTCATGTGGGGAAACACTGGAGTACCAACCTAAGGGTGGCTAGAAGCTTAACTCCAGGAATGGCAGATGGCTAGCCAAGGGAAGACACATGCTCAGAGAGGCTTACAGTGGAGAATACACATGTGACAGTTACCTGGGGAAACCGTACACACGGAGGCACCTAGCCGGCGTCCAGAGCAATGCAGTGGTGCCAGCATCAGAAGTGCTGGAGGACTCAGGGCTTCAACGGAAGACTCAACTGAGGAATATTGCACTTATCCAGTCCGAGGAGTGGAATGGCAAGCAAGCGAAGACACCTGAGCGGGTCCAGTACTGCCGGAAGAGAGTACACGAGAGGATACAGGCTCCACTCGAAGATTATAGAATCTTGCGAATGTGTTCAGTGACACCCAGCCTGCAGCTCTGCATATGTCTGTTAGCGAGGCGCCATGCGCTAAAGCCCAAGAGGAAGCCACACTCCGAGTAGAGTGGGCCGTCACACCAAGGGGGCACGGTCGACCTTGCTGCTGGTAAGCCAAAGCAATGGTGTCCACCATCCAGTGAGACAGCCACTGCTTTGAGAGAGCCCTTCCCTTCTGGCTCCCCCCATAACAGACAAAGAGCTGGTCTGAGGTCCTAAAACACCGCGTTCTGTCGACGTAGGCGCAGAGCGCACGTACCAGACAGAGCAGTGCCAAGGCTGGGTCTGCCTCCTCCAGGGGCAGCGCTTGCAGGTTCACCACCTGATCCCGGAAGGGAGTGGTAGGAATCTTGGGCACATATCCAGGCTGGGGTCTCAAGATCACGTGAGAGTAAGCCGGTCCGAATTCCAGGCACGCTTCGTTAACGGAGAATGCGTGCAGGTCCCCTACCCTCTTGATGGAGGCCAATGCAACCAGGAGTGCTGTCTTCATGGACAGAAACTTAATCTCTACCGATTGCAAAGGCTCAAAGGGAGGCCTCTGCAGAGCACTTAACTACTGAGAGGTCCCAAGAGGGCACGAGGGGAGGGCGAGGAGGATTCAGTCTCCTCGCTCCCCTCAGGAACTTGATGATCAGGTCGTGCTTCCCCAAAGACTTACCTTCAACTGCTTCATGAGACGCGGCAATGACCGCGATGTAAACTTTAAGGGTGGAGGGCGACAGCCTACGCTCCAGCCCTTCCTGCAGGAAGGAAAGCATGACACTGATCGGGCATCTCCAGGGGTCTTCTCCACAAGAAGAGCACCAGTTGACGAAGAGGTTCCACTTCAACGCATAGAGGTGTCTAGTGGACGACGCTCTAGCGGAAGTGATGGTCGCTGGCACCTACTCAAACCTGCCTCGTCCCATCCAGGAGCCACACGTGTAGCCTCCAGAGCTCGGGAAGAGGGTGTCAGAGGGTGCCCCGTCTCTGAGAGAGTAGGTCTTTCCTCAGAGGAATAGGCCAAGGAGGTGCTGTCGCGAGGAGCATCAGTCCGGAGAACCATGTCTTGGTGGGCCAATAGGGGGCTACCAACAAGACCTGCTCCTCGTCCTCCTTGATCTTGCACAAAGTCCGTGCAAGATGGCTCACTGGGGGAAACACATACTTGCATGGGCCCCGCGGCCAGTTGTGCGCCAGGGCGTCTTTGCCGAGCGTGCCCTCGGACAGGGAGTAAAACAGGGCGCCATGGGATGAGTCCCGGGAGGCGAACAGGTCTATCTGTGCCTCCCCGAACTGGTCCCAAATCAGCTGGACCGACTGGGGATAGAGTCGCCATTCGCCGGAGATTGGACGGATCCGTGACAGCTCGGCTGGCAGGTTCCGGTCTCCTGGAATGTAAACAGCACGAAGGGACCTCAGGTGCTTCTGACTCCATAATAGGAGGTGGCGTGCGAGCAGCGACATCCGACGTGAGCGTAGACCACCCTGGTGGTTGATATACGCTACCGTAGCGGTATTGTTGGAACAGACAAGTACGTGTTGACCCCGGAGCAGTGCCCGAAAGCGGTGCAGGGCCAGGCGTACTGCCAGCAGCTCGAGGCAATTGATGTGCATGAGGCGCTGGGGTCCTGTCCAGGAACCCACGGCTGCACGGATGTAGAGGCATCCGTGGAGAAAACAACATGCCTGGAACCTCGCAAAAGAGGGACCCCGGCCCGTAAAAAGCTGAGGTTCAACCACGGGAAGAAGGGCCGAGATAATTCAGGATGCGAATCCCGTGTTTGCGAAGGGTAACAAGGGCTGCCTCGACGATCTTCGTAAAGATGCGAGGCGACAGAGCTAACCCGAATGGGAGAACCGTGTACTGATATGCCTGTCCCTCGAAAGCAAACCAAAGAAACGGTCTGTGTCAAGGCAAGATGGAGACATGAAAGTATGCGTCCTTCAGGTCTATCGCTGCAAACCAATCCTGAGGCCGGACGGACTCGAAAATGCGTTTGGCTGTGAGCATTTTGAACGGCAATCGATGAAGAGTACGGTTCAAAATGTGGAGGTCTAGGATCGGTCGTAACCCACCGGTCTTCTTGGGGACAATGAAGTAGGGACTGTAGAACCCTGACCTCATCTCGGCTGGAGGGACTGTCTCGATTGCACCCTTCACCAGCAGGGTTGCAATGTCCGCTCTCATGACCGGGGCGTTGCCACCGACCACCGTGAAGCGAACTCCCCGGAAGCGGGGAGGAGACCGTGCGAACTGAATCGCATAGCTGAGTCTGATCGTTCTGGCGACCCAGCGGAATAGGCTGGGGAGCTCTAACCAAGCTCCCAGAAACCGATCCAGCGGGGTCATGCGAACCACAGACGTCCCCCCGGAGGGGCAGCGAGACGGGGAGACCGGCATGCGCACGGGCGTTGTGCACACTCACTCCAGTCTGTATGCTCAGTGATGGTGTCAAGTCTTTCTTTTACCAACTCAGGGTGCTGCCCACCCGTGGGTGAGCAGCGGGGAGCTGAGAACAAAAGACTCTCCCCCGACCCTCCACCGGGGGAAGTAGGGGGCCTGCTACCACCTCCCGGGAAAAACTTGACTCCAACACTGAGCAGCCCATCTCAGGGATGCCGCTTCGCCTGGCGTTTAGCAGGGTGCGGAGCCTGAGGGGGCTGTGACGCTCTCCTGCGGCCTCCTCCACGACGCGACCCGGATGAAGGCTGCTGCTGTGGTCGTGCTAGGGGGCTGAACTGACGGCTGGGTGGAGGCAGCAGCTGGCCGTCGGGGCAGGATGTGTTGTATCGCCTCAGTCTGCTTCTGGGCGGTCGAGAACTGCTGGGCAAAGTCCTCGACCACACCGCCGAAGAGGCCAGCCTGGGAGAGGGGGGCATTGAGCAGACGAGTCTGCCAGGTTAAGCCACAGATGACGCTCCTGGACCACACTGGTGGCCAGCAACTGACCAAGGGAGCGAGCGGCCACTTTAGTCGCCCGGAGAGCGAGGTCAGTGGCAGCTCGCAGTTCGTTGAAAGCCCCTTGGTCAGTCCCACCCTCGTGCATGTCTCTGAGCAGCTTTGCTTGAAAAACCTGCAAGGTGCTCATCGCATGCAGGGCGGAGGCCGCCTGTCCCGCTGCTCTATAGGATCGCGCTGCCATAGACGACGAGAACCTACAGGCTTTGGAAGGGTGCTTAGGAATGCCCCGAGAGGATGCGCTCTGCGGACACAGTTGCATCACAACAGAGCGCTCCACCGGGGGAATCCCAGCATACCCATGGGCAGCCGCGCCATCCCCATCCCCATCCCCATTTTGGCCTTCCATCCCCACATCATTTTTTATTTCAGACATCTGCCCTTCAACATCACCTTCATCCATTTGTTCATTTTCAACAGACAACTCCACATCCTTCCTCAAACTCTCAGTAGAGATCTCCTCATCATTTTTGTCTCTCTCAGTATGAATTTCCTCATCATTCCTTACATTCTCCGCATAATATTCACAACAACCTGCTCTTGAAGTGGATCTATTTTTTTTGCTCTCGTTTCAATTCCACTCGGGCCTGCCTAGGAGTCGGCACTATTAGGTCATGATAACCTTACGTGTCCGACACCACCACATCCAAAACATCGCATCTCACCTGCGCTCGCATACAACATTTACGATTTGCCTTCATACATACACCGAAATAACAAATTAAGAGTCTGCGAGTTTAAAAACATAAATACATGTCGCCTAAACAACAGCACATGTTTCAAAGCCACATTTTTGCAGCCAAGTGGAACCATTTTGATCCCACTAGCAATTTTACCAAAACGCGAAAGCTCACGCTCAATATCAGCATTAGGTATAAAAGGCGGAACGTTGGAAATAGTCACTTTACTCGTTGGTGTTAATAACGGTTGAACAGGAATAAAAGCACCGCTTTGGATCAAATGATTCCCTAGTTCATCCTTGAGAAAAACCACCACCGCTTTGTTCATTCAGGAAGCAGAAACGATGTTGTTGTAACTGACGCGCTCAGCTACATCCAACAGCACGTCTTCCACAGACTCTCCAGCGCTCATGACACACCTGATACCACGACGGAGTGACAGAGACGACGCCTGCACACTCCCGTGCGACGCCATCTCCGTCCCCGACACGACAAAACTAGACTATTTCACGAACAAAAAATATCTGAGATAATAACAGACTAAAAACAAACTAGTTTTGCGAAAGTAAATACATAGAAATCCTATAAGCTCCCAGAAGAATAGTTCAGAAAAACGTTTTCAAATTTCCCTCTCACCATGATCACCCTCCCACACCCTACCACTTCCCAGCATGCACTGAGAAAGAGAGAGAGAGAGAGAGAGAGAGAGAGTTGGATACCAATCACAAGAGCAGTGAAAAACAATCAAATAATCTAGGAATAAATTACATAAATGCACTTACATCATAATCCTGCAGCAGTTGTCATTCACATTTTTACTATTAACAAGAGGATCTGATATTTGATAAACATATGTCACTTGTTTTCTGTTAATAAATTAGGGTTCACTTGAAATTTCACATTTATCCTCCAGAACTCATTCTAACAACTAAATATGTTTTAATTTTTCAGACTCGATGGAAGTGAAAGAGCAAAGACAATAACTGAAGTAAAAGATGATGATGCTGTAGTTTGTTTCAGCCTGTTCACACCAATACAACAATTTAATGTGCCACTTTATTGAAGATCTCAGACATCACCATAATGAATGAGCTGAAAACAGGGAACTTTTGGAGACAAAGAGGTTTTTCAGCTGCTCAGTTTAACATGATTACCCTGTACTTTTTAAATGCAGATTGGATAAAAACAGTGACCACAGTTCACACCTGCAGTGAAGCCCCTCCCACAACAATTCACCAATAAACACTGGGAATATTCCCATCATCCTACAAGAGAAGGACAAACTCCAGGAGTAGCAGCTGAAATCTGTGTGACTGTTAAAGATGGAGTTTATTAAAGAAGAGATTGAAGACATAAGTGATCCAGAACCATCCAGAATAAAACATGAAGATACTGAGGAACAAATAGGTTGGTGTTCATTCTTGATTCTTCATTGTTGATGTTTTGGTAGATGTAAACTAATAAGCAGTATGTGGATGAAAATTGATAGAAAAATGCATCTAAATGGTCATAACCTTGTATATAGCAGTTGACAAACATATTTTCCTATTTTAACGAGTGAATGACAGAACAGAAAGTGAAAGATCTGATCTCTGTTGTTGTCTGCTATTAAAGAAGGGTTCACTTGAACTGATTATGACTTTATTTCTGTGTATTTTAGATCAGGTGAGAGTGAGACAAGAACTGAATGAAGTGGAGGAGGAACATCATAACTTTACAATTCAAAGAACAAAAGCCAAAAAGACGTACACCTGCAGTCACTGTGGAAAGAGTTTCTCATGGAAAGTATACCTTAACAGACACTTGAGAATTCACACTGGAGAGAAACCGTATACATGCACTCAGTGTGGAAAGAGTTTCACACATAAAGGAAACTTTAACAAACACATGAGAATTCACGCTGGAGAGAAACCGTATACATGCACTCAGTGTGGAAAGAGTTTCACAGACAAAGGAAACCTTAACACACATATGAGAATTCACACTGGAGAGAAACCGTATACATGCACTCAGTGTGGAAAGAGTTTTTCTCAAGCATCAACTCTCAGTGATCATCTGCCCATTCACTCTGGAGAAAAGCCATTTAACTGTGATCAGTGTGGTAAAGATTTTATTTCATCAGCATATCTAAAATCACACCTAAAAGTTCATTCAGATGAGAAGCCTTATGTGTGTTCTCTCTGTGGAAAGAGTTTTTCAAGGCTGTTCAGTTTTAAACAGCACCAGAAAACACACAATGAAGTGAGAGATTTTGTGTGCTTTGACTGTGGGAAGAGCTTTACTAGAGCTGCGAATCTGAGACAGCACCAAAGAATTCATACTGGAGAAAAACCTTACAAGTGCTCATATTGTGACAAGAGTTTCACTCGGTCTGGAAACCTGAAATCACACGAGCGAGTTCACACTGGAGAGAAGCCGTACGACTCTACTCAGTGTGACAAGAGTTTGATATGAAGGTAAAATGATGACAAAAAGAATCACATGGGCAGGGTAAGATTTGTGGAAAAAGTACATAAGTTTGCAAGCGTAAACTTAATTTGCATGCGCAAAGGAAGATTTGTTAAGGTGTGAATCGCCCTTCAAGTGTAAGACAGAAATATTTGCATTATTTAACTGTTATTCGTAAGTGCAATTCATGTATTTTGAAGCTGCAGCTTCATGCTGACACAAAATGAATAAGATCTGTGTTCTTCAGACTTTCATTTTTCGGCGCTTCCGGTTTTGGCACCATTCTCTCACTGACTGAGTTTCGCAAGCGTGAAGAGGAGGGCGGGTCCACCATCATGTAGCAAATCAGATTAGCTTCTCGCTGAAACTCGATTTACTCTGATCTGATCGGTTCAATAAACACGCCAGTCACCAGAACACATCTTTATCTTTATTTGGCTCAGAAATTCTCATTGCCGAAATGGTACTTTTTTAATGCACACATGTTAAATAAATAAGTAAATAAATAAATCATGATTGCTTAATAAGCTGTGCACCATTAGACTGACTGACATTGATATTGAATTTTGAGCTTGGTGTAAATGGATTTAAATTTTATACATTATATTATCTGTTACACCACTGAGCTGATGCTAATCTTTAAAATCAAAACATTTGATAGCCATTCTTTATTTGATAATACCATTCCGATGCAGTATTTTCACATAATGTCTCTGTTCATGGTATTTAATATTCAATTATATATTTTGAAATATTGTCTTGCACTGTCAACATATATTCTGATTACTTCCATGTGACTCAAGCTATTATATGTAGCTAGTATGAATAACCAAATGTTCTCTCTGTGTCCAGATTTGACTGTAATGAAAAACTGATACTAAAATAACTTTGACAAAAAGTAATTAATTATGCCTGAATCAAAACCCAGCCACCAGGGAATACACAGCATACGTGAGAGACATCGGTTTATTAAAGTATATCTTATCTTATCCTATCCATATATTTATGTAGGGCTATACAGCAATCTAGGGGTTATACGATGGAACTGCAGGTGATAAATGGTGCATAATTTAGAGATGCTCTTAAAATACATGTGAAAGGGAAAATATTACTATAAATTCATTTTAGTAAAATATTAATAATAATTCGGGAATCCCCCTGATCAGTTCATTCAGCAGCATCAAGATTAATGAAGAACAGGAGAATGATGAGCAGGATGCATGCTTTTTCTTTCTTAACACACCAGCTCTAAATTCAGTATTGGCTTACATAATCAGTAATGCTGCACAGCCTAATAAGCAATCATGATTTATTTATTTATTTAACATGTGTGCATTAAAAGAACCATTTCAAAAATGAGAATTCATGAGCCAAATAAAGATAAAGATGTGTTCTGGCGTGTTTATTGAACCAATCAGATCAGAGTAAATCGAGTTTCAGCGAGACGCTAATCTGATTTGCTACATGATGGACCCACCCTCCTCTTCGCACTTACGAAACTCAGTTAGTGAGAGAATCGTGCCAAAACTGGAAGCGCAGGAAAAAGAGAGACGCAACTGTACAGATCGGGTTATTTATTAATCGGGTTATACTCAAGGCTCTGTGCTGGGGCCTAAATTATTTTCTTTATATATTAATGATCTCTGTGAGGAATCAAAGATTTTACGTTTTGTTCTTTTTGCAGACGATACAAATTTTTTTGCATCAGGGAAAAACTTAAACGTATTAGTGAAAACTATTGAACAAGAATTGGTCCTACTTCAGAAATGGTTTAATAAAAATAGACTGTCATTAAATTTAAGTAAAACAAAATTTATGCTATTAACATATTAAAAAATGTTTTGACAATGTTAGTCTGAGTTTTAATGGAATAATTATTGAGAGTCTGAGAGTGTCAGAATTTAGGTTTTTAGGAGTACTCATTGATGAAAAACTTAAATGGAAGTCACACATAGCTTATGTAAGAAATAAAATTTGTAGAAACATTGCCGTTATGAGTAAAGTAAAGTTTATGTTAAATTGTAAGGCAATGAGAATTCTGTATTGTTCTTTTATTTTGCCATATTTAATGTATTGTTTGGAGATTTGGGGGAATTCTTATTTTACAAATTTAGCGCCCTTGTTTATTTTGCAAAAAAGGGCTTTGAGAATAATTCATGGAGTTGCTCCCAGAGAACACACTACAGGACTGTTTCTAGAGTCAGGGCTACTTAAATTGAAGGACTTGGTTTCTTTACAAACTTTGTTAGTTGTTCACAAAGCTAAACACTGCCTGTTACCATGTGGACTGCAAACCCTTTTCACTTTAAACAGTGAGACAAGCAGACGAAATAATGATTTCAAACAACCTTTTGCTGGAAATACCCTCAAACAAATGTGTGTTTCAGTCTCCGGTGTGAAAAGATGGAATCTTCTAGAAAATGATCTAAAATGTTGTTCAAATATCTTACAATTTAAAAATAATTATAATCAAAAGATACTTAAAGTCTATAAAGAAGAATGTGAAAACTAATAGAATTATTACAATAATTATGCTTTCGTTGCTATTTTGGCTGTTGGATCTGTCATTATTTTATCCTTGTTGGTTTTTGTTTATCTAGTATCATGTAAGCAGAATTAGTATTAATAGATAATAATAATAATATTAATTATAATAATAATAGACAAAGAGAGAAAAATGTGTTATAATTGAAGGTAGATTATATCTGGTTTGGGCTTGTCGTATATGTATGTGCATGTGTATATATATATATATTTTTCTTTAAGTTTTCTGTTGTTTGTCATTTTATGTTGGTGAGGTCATCTAATTTGTGAATCTTGTTTATAGGAATGGGGTAGGAGCTTATAAGATTTTTTTCTTCATCCTACTCCTGTTCTTTTCTTTGTCATGGAATGTACTTTGTGTTGGTTTGATTTGTTAAATTGTTCTTGTGGTATTTCGTGTTGCATTACCATGAAAAGAGAGAATAGAAAATAAATGAAAATGAAATTTCTGGAACTTTTTTGCACCATGCACAAGTCATTCAGACATTTGCAACAGTTAATTGTTTTACACAAAAGATTGATTTTACGCAATTCATCTGTTTTGCAGTTCCTGCCTCTGGTGTTTTCACTTGCAGATTGCTGTTCACAGGCTTGCAATACTGTTGGCCGCAGTTGTGTGCAAAAACCGTGCCAAAAGTGTAAGCGCGGAAAAATGAAAATCTGAAGAAAACAGATCTTATTCATTTTGCATCAGCATGAAGCTGCAGCTTCAAAATACATGAATTGCACTTACTAATAACAGTTAAATGCTGCAAATATTTTTTTCTAAAACTTGAAGGGCGATTTACACCTTTACAAATCTTCCTTTGCGCATGCAAATTTATTTTACGCTTGCTATCTTATGTACTCTTTCACAAATCTTACCCTGCGCATGCGATTTTTTTTTTTTGTCATCATTTTACCTTCATAGTGAAACATATTAAGTAAATGTGTCTAGGGAGTCTTGCGATTGGTTTTCAAGCCAGAACTTAAACAAGACTGACGGGAAGAACGAAAGATTGGCGCATGCGTCGGCGTGCGACTGGCAGTGAGAGAGTTGGCATCCGATTTGTTTGTTTTAAGCGTCATTAAGCGTGTCAAGTTCTGTTTGTCTAAAGTTTTGTATAAAGTCTGTCTGAGATTTCCTATTGAGCGGCTAGCCTCCAACTGAAGGTCTTTAACCTAAAAATGGAACTTTTCTACCTGGTTGTGATTGGGATTCTATCATGTCTGCTGCTTGCCCGGGATTCAAAGCAGGCAGATACCCGAGGAAGAACACAGTACAGCAGAGACCAATGTGCTTTATCTTAACACTGGGAACCCGCCTAGTTTATCAGATATAATCTTACACTTGCCAGACTGTGTACGAATGGATTACAGGTCCGGATCCTTGACATGGCAGAGAAAAAAGAGGAAGCGGGGAAAACGCGGGGGGTATAGAAGATGCCATTCTCACTCTGCTACATTTGCTCCTCAAACATCTTGAAGGAAGTGGGTCACATGCACAAATTCTTTTCATTGATTTTTCATCTGCTTTTAACACAATTCAACCGCATATTTTAGGCAACTGTCTCATTGAACAATTTGATTTTGGTCCTAGTCTCATGGGTTGGATTTTTGATTTTTTAACGAACAGGACAGAAAGAGTAAAGGTGAATGGAGCTCTGACTGGTCAGCTTTGCTCTTCCACAGGTGTACCACAGGGGTGTGTACTTTCACCCCTTTTGTTCATTTTATATACAAACACGTATCAGAGTAAATATGTAAATAGGACCATAATCAAATATGCGGACGACTCTGTCATAGTAAGTCATACTCCATGAAAATGATAGAGGTCATGGACCAATAATTGAAGACTTTGTCCAATGGTGCGAGGTGTCGCACCTTCAACTGACCATATCCAAAACAAAGGATATGTATATCCATTTTGGAAAAACTCAAGGATATGAGGCCACCACTATAAATGGTCAGTTAGTGGATCAAGTACAATCCTATAGATATCTAGAGACAATTTAAATTTCCAGGAGAACTATGAGGCTGTTTGTAAAAAAGGACAACAGCGTTTATACTGTTTAAGAAAATTGTACCATTTTAACATAGATAAGACTATGATGACACTATTTTATCGTGCTTTTATAGAAACTATCATATCTTTTTTCCTAGTGGTAGGGTTTGTTTGTGTCTCGGTCAAGCACAAGAACAGCCTAAACCAAATAGTAAAATGTGCAAGTAAGTTGATAGGGGAGCTCCAGCTGCACCCCACATCCCTGTATGCTAAACAGCTGCAGCGGTTAGCCATGGCTATTAAAAAAGATAGCCTACATCCTTTGAATGGGGAATTTTTGTATCTTACCTCTGGATGGAGGCTAAGAGTCCCTGGCTACAGGACCACTAGATTTAAAAACATTTTTTTACCTGCAGCAATCACTATGCTAAACAAACAGTAAATTTATCTGTACAAAATACAGAAGCAACCTGGTCATGTACTGTACTTGGTCCTTCCTTTTTTATGTATTTACCACCTGGTGTTTTTATGTTTTAATGTTTGTGTGTTGAATGTTGTGTTTGTGGTCAATGAAGGATGTTGTGCTAAAAGAAGTTATTTCCCTTATTTGTCCACAATTTAAAACCTGTTATCAGACTGATTTGGAGTGAAGTCTGAGTCAAGCAATCCATTTTAAAAAAGGAAGTGTATTCCAACACATTTTTATCACAGTTGCCCAAACATTTAAAGTAAGCTTTGTCCATGGATCTGCTAATTTATCTATATGTTGTCATAAATTATTATCTGCTAATATCGTTTTTTACAGGAATATTCTTTGTAGTATAACTTTCCATATCCTTCCAAGGAGCATTATAATGTGGATCACACCAATATACCACTGTCCTAATTTGAACTGCTGTATAATAATCTTTTAATGAGGGAAGAGCCCACCCTCCTTTTATCCTATGGAAGCTGGAATGTTTTAAAGCGTACTCTGGACTTTTTCCCTTGTCAAATAAAACGTGAAAGCATTTATCCCATTCTGTGAAATGTTTTCTGGTAATTTCTACAGGTAGACATTGGAAGAAGTAAATATATTTTTGGTAATATGTACATTTTAATTGCTTCAATCCTTTAGTTAAAACTAAAAGAGGGAATTCGATTC
This sequence comes from Pimephales promelas, assembly GCF_988280905.1. Taxonomy (NCBI): domain Eukaryota; kingdom Metazoa; phylum Chordata; class Actinopteri; order Cypriniformes; family Leuciscidae; genus Pimephales; species Pimephales promelas. The sequence continues at coordinate 4,324,243 of NC_142784.1, read as the reverse complement.
CATTTGGCTAAATCTTCTCTGATTTTTACAGTTAATGGATCAAAATTCGTCAAATGGATACCTAAATATTTAAATGATTTTGTATGCCATTTTAACAAATACGTATTTTTAATATGTACAGGGGAATTATAATTATATAAAATAGTATTTCTGTTTTATCAATATTTATTTTATATCCAGAGAGAGGGCCAGAATTCTGAAATTGTTTCATGTTTTGAAGTAAAGACTTGGTTGGGTCTACAATAGTGTTGTCAAAATGGTACTTCGGTACCAAGTCGGTACTAAAAAAAAATCGCTTATTGATAAGAAAGGAGGGAAGAGTCATGTGTGGAAACATTTCGGATTGGCGGCTGATGACGAGGGGAACATCATATATCATCAAAAACCAATTTGCAAACGATGTCATCGAAGTTTTCTCTCAAAAGCAGGAAACACATCAAACCTAATTAAACACCTTAAAGACCAACACCCGGATCTGATGAAAGAGTTCAAGCAGGTACGTTTCAAATTAATTTCAAATTTAGAGCCTCTGTTTTGAGTTATATACCTTTTTTATTTGAATGTCGGATTGAAATAAACAATGTTAGCCGTATAGTAAATCGTTAGCATAATGTTAGCCTACGTGGTGCAGCTAACTCAAAAATACTGAGTGTTAGAATTAACCTTCTTTATTAACTATTTAATACTCCTATACATTTTATTAGGGTAAAAAAAAAAAAACGGAGGACATGAAGGTTTTTTTTTAATGACACACCAGAGGTTTTTTAAATGACCTGTATGCAAAACATCTGTCAAAAAAGTCAAAAAAGCAGTTCTAGGCTTATTCTTGGCTGGATAACCAGCAGGTTTAAAATAAAAAAAAGAAATAAATATGAATACAGTTTGACTTTGATTAAATAAAAGTGCATTCAAATAAAAAAGGTTTTATCTTCTCCTGTATAGTTAGGCAACGCTTTACAATATAGTACCATTCAATGACATTAAGCTAACATCATGCTAATATAATGCATTATCTAACATCAACTTACATGAACTATTTATGTATCAACATTAATGTTTTTGAATGTTATTTAATACAAACACTTGATCTTTCATGTTTATTCATTGTGCATTAAATTGTTAACAGATAAAACTTTTAATTTTAAATGTATTAGAACATTTTGTAATCTTATCTAGATTTATTATAAAATCTGAGGTTTGTTATTTACAGAAACGTTATATTTTAGCTGGTGTCAATGACCTAATGTTGCATTTGGTCAGACAGACTTATATCATATGTTCCTTTTACAGCTGCAGGCTGAGGAAGATCATGAAATCCCAGCAAACTCTAAAACAGCCAACAGTTACAGAAGCTTTTCAGCTACAGCAGAAATATGACAAAAACTCACCTGAGGCAACAAAGCTAAACCGACCTGTTGCTGAAATTCATATGCATGGATTAAGTCCCCATTTATACTGTTCAAAAATGTGGATTCCAGCAGCTGCTTCATCACTTCAACCCAAAATACCAGCTTCCAAATCGAAACTTTTTCATGTACACTGAGATTCCACGAATCTACAATGACAACAACAGAGACCTTATAATGCAGCATCTCGGAGAGAAACCATTTTACAGCTGCACAACAGATTTTGGACAAGTAGAACAGCAGACACTGTCATGTCTGTAACTCTGCAGTACATTACTAAATCATGGGAATTGCAATCCTGGTGTCTTGCCCACATAGCAACATTGTTTCGGCCCAGATCCGGCCCACATCTGGCACTTGAGGGATGCGGATCTGGCCCACATGCAGCAATGAATGACGGCCCTTGGGTGGCCAACTCCTGTTTGCCAGATCTGGGCCACAAGCAGGCCATAGTAATGCCACATGTCAGCCAGCTAATACTTCTCACAAACATGAAACATACATCTAAATAATGCTTTAAATGTCTACTTTTAAATAAAACAATTCACATTTAAAACAAACATTCTCCTGCAATGTAATCTGTATGAAACTAAAGAGGAGTACAGTTTCTCCTGTCTCAGCTTATTATCATTAGTGAGTTTACACCCTCTCGCAGAGCGCGCTATTCATAAGATAATGTGTTGGAGGCCATATTCTACATAGGTAAACGCCCCCACGCAAATGCGTTAAAAGCAGCAAGTTTCATCAATATTTTCATTCACTTTTTTGCGCTTTTGGAAGATGGCACGCAACACTGGCGCGGAGGCTCTTCAGTTCGTCCTGGACAGTGACGGTGAGTTCACATTTTCCTCAGAAGACTTTCCAAGCAGGAAGAGAGCGTAATATTTTGGACAGATGATCTGTCCATCATAAAAGTGCATCTGTCCATCATAAAAGTGCATCTATCCATCATAAAAGTGCATCTGTCCATCATAAAAGTGCATCTATCCATCATAAAAGTGCATCTATCCATCATAAAAGTGCATCTGTCCACCATAAAAGTCCATCTGTCCATCATAAAAGTCCATCTGTCCATCATAAAAGTGCCTCTATCCATCATAAAAGTGCATCTATCCATCACAAAAGTGCATCTATCCATTATAAAAGTGCACCTGTCCATCATAAAAGTGCATCTATCCATCATAAAAGTCCATCTGTCCATCATAAAAGTCCATCTGTCCATCATAAAAGTGCATCTATCCATCATAAAAGTGCATCTATCCATCACAAAAGTGCATCTATCCATCATAAAAGTGCACCTGTCCATCATAAAAGTGCATCTGTCCATCATAAAAGTGCATCTATCCATCATAAAAGTCCATCTGTCCATCATAAAAGTGCATCTATCCATCATAAAAGTGCATCTGTCCATCATAAAAGTGCATCTGTCCATCATAAATGTTCATCTGTCCATCAAGTGCATCTGTCCATCATAAAAGTGCATCTGTCCATCATAAAAGTGCATCTATCCATCATAAAAGTGCATCTGTCCATCGTAAAAGTGCATCTGTCAATCATAAAAGTGCATCTGTCCATCATAAAAGTGCATCTATCCATCATAAAAGTGCATCTGTCCATCATAAATGTTCATCTGTCCATCATAAATGTTCATCTGTCCATCATAAAAGTGCATCTATCCATCATAAAAGTGCATCTGTCCATCATAAAAGTGCATCTATCCATCATAAAAGTGCATCTGTCCATCATAAAAGTGCATCTATCCATCATAAAAGTGCATCTGTCCATCATAAAAGTGCATCTGTCCATCATAAATGTTCATCTGTCCATCAAGTGCATCTGTCCATCATAAAAGTGCATCTGTCCATCATAAAAGTGCATCTATCCATCATAAAAGTGCATCTGTCCATCATAAAAGTGCATCTGTCCATCATAAATGTTCAATTATTTAAAATGCAAAAAAAAAAAAAAAAATAAATAATAATAAATAAATAAATTATTATTTTCAAGGTGAAAAGGATTCTTTTGCCTGGATCCACGCCGAAGAAAATGTCTAAATGTCACATTTTTAATGAAGCAGCCTAATGAGTAAAATGTCTATTTTTTTGGGCGTCCCGCAGCTCCTCGTTTAAGCAAAAGGTACGCTAAAACAACGTATTACATCGATGTTAAACCACTTTAACCGTGTTAACCATAACCTTTTAAATACTCAACCTAGTTCAGTTGCGGGAAGAAACTCCTGTAACTTCAGTGCCCAACCTGTATCACGACAAGACGTGAAATAATCATGTTGGTCCACTTTGGAAAATGTGTAGATGTCACGGTTTAGTTTAACCCCCTCAAACGTGAAACTTACACGTTTGCGTTAACACACTCCAGTGGAGAGCAGTGGCTCATCCAGGACATTTTTTGGGGGATGGCCAAGATGGGACACAAAGCTAGAGTGGGGTGGCCATGGCATAGCGAAGTTAAATGCGTATTTGTACGCAGCCGACCATGGATCAAATCCCGGTCCTTTGCTGCATGTCACATCCTCTCTCTCTCCCATGATTTCCTTTCTCATAACTGTCAAATAAAAGTGTCTATCCTGTTAAAAACAGTCGTAACCACCAATCACAGACAGTTCTCAAGTATCTCTAGTTATTTTAACATGTCTATTTTTAATCAGTAATTATGGTCAGGATAGGGTAAATATTTTCTAAGAACTATTTTCTTGTAGTGGATTTAAGTCCTTGTCACTTCACAAGTTAGATTAGATTAGCAAAATTGAACTGCTTTTAACTAATCCTATACAATAACATGTATCAGTCGTCAGCTCATCATCTGTGTCACCTGTATTGTTACCTGAGTTTGCTTTACTAATTGAGGCACCATCTTGTGGTTACATGAAAACACAGAAATCCAACAGGACAAACCAACATGCTTAAAGATAGGACTTTATTCAAAAGTGTATCTGTAAAAGCAAAAGAAAAAACTAAGTTTGTGAGGAAAAAAACAAAATATTTGTTGTTCTTTACATGTTTAGTTTATGTTATTATTTAGCTTAGATATAATTTGTTAGAGATACTGGAATTTGAATTTCTTAGTTTGTTCTTTGCCAGGAGTGTTTTTATTTAACCACAAGAGGGGACTTAAATAAGTAAAGCAAACACAGGTAACACAGAGAATGGCCTGACTGAATAATTTCATTAGGATGCCTTGTGATGTATGAAAATGTACAAAAAGTGTTTTTCAGCCCAGACAGTATTGTGTCCAAGGCCTTGATGAAAGTATAAATTGAAACGTTGGCGTTTCACACACTGGTTGGCGAAAAATATAACATTAGCTATAATTGAACACACACATCTGCAAAAACCACCATCTGTCTTCCAGAAAATAGCATTTTATATTTCATGGTGATGTATGAGTGGAAATAAGGTGTGGCCCCTTTAAGAGCTGCACGCGTCCTGTTTACCTTCTGCACTCTCTCAGGATGCTAATCTACCTAGTACAGTGTAGTTCGACTTTTTCAGTTTTCCTACACATTCACAGGGAACTACGATATAACTAAACATTAAATTACCATACCTCTCAATCTACGGATTCCCGCGTTTTTATCGTTGTATTTGTTGCTGTTGTAAGACTGTCCACCTGTTTCACGGAGCAGCAGCCAGCGCGCGCATCTCATTAGTAACCTGACCTGCATGGCCAAACGTCCGCTGAGCAGAAATCAGCTCTCAGAGCCTCAGTATGACTATTACTGTGTTATTAAAAAAGGTAAAACTGGACCTAAATCGGTTGATCAGTTGTCACCATTGATTGACAGCATTTCTCTTGTTTCTTGTGTTGACGAACTTGACCAACTACCTATCAGATCTGGGGTGGCCACAGGGGTGGCCAATGAGCTTTCAGGGGTGGCCCTGGCCACCCCAGGCCACCCCCTAGAATTGCCAGTGACTCTATCAGAATCCAGAGTTTTGAGAAGATTGGGGATACTTAATTTTTCTGATACTTGTTTTTTTTTCTGGTCGAAATTTTGAATTTCGATATCTCAGCTCTGGAAGGGTCTAGAGCCTCCATTGTTGCACTCAGGTCTAAGTCTCATGGCCCTCTATCAGAATCCAGAGTTTTGAGAAGATTAGGGATACTTAATTTTTCGCCCCCCAAAAAAAAAAAACCGTAAGGGGTAACACTGTCGTTTTTTTTACGGGACGAAATTTTGATTTTCGATATCTCAGCTCTGGAAGGGTCTAGAGCCTCCATTTTTGCACCCAGGTTTAAGTCTCATGGCCCTCTATCAGAATCCAGAGTTTTGAGAAGATTGGAGAAACTTCATTTTTCGCCCAAAAAAAACCCGAAAGGGGTACCACTGTCGTTTTTTTTTTCGGGTCGAAATTTTGAGTTTCGATATCTCAGCTCTGGAAGGGTCTAGAGCCTCCATTTTTGCACTCAGGTCTAAGGCTCACGGCCCTCTATCAGAATCCAGAGTTTTGAGAAGATTGGGGATAATTAATTTTTCGCCCAAAAAAAAAAAAAACGTAAGGGGTAACACTGTCGGTTTTTTTTTTGGGTCAAAATTTTGAATTTCGATATCTCAGCTCTGGAAGGGTCTAGAGCCTCCATTGTTGCACACAGGTCTATGTCTCATGGCCCTCTATCAGAATCCAGAGTTTTGAGAAGATTGGGGATACTTAATTTTTCGCCCAAAAAAAAAACGTAAGGGGTAACACTGTCGTTTTTTTTTCTGGTCGAATTTTTGAGTTTCGATATCTCAGCTCTGGAAGGATCTAGAGCCTCCATTGTTGCACTCAGGTCTAAGTCTCATGGCCCTTTATCAGAATCCAGAGTTTTGAGAAGATTGGGGATACTTAATTTTTCGCACAAAAAAAAAACTTAAGGGGTAACACTGTTGTTTTTTTTTTTCTGGTCGAAATTTTGATTTTCGATATCTCAGCTCTGGAAGGGTCTAGAGCCTCCATTTTTGCACTCAGGTCTAAGTCTCATGGCCCTCTATCAGAATCCAGAGTTTTGAGAAGATTGGGGATACTTAATTTTTCACCCCAAAAAAAAAACGTAAGGGGTAACACTGTCGTTTTTTTTTCTGGTCGAAATTTTGATTTTCGATATCTCAGCTCTGGAAGGGTCTAGAGCCTCCATTGTTGCACTCAGGTCTATGTCTCATGGCCCTCTATCAGAATCCAGAGTTTTGAGAAGATTGGGGATACTTAATTTTTCGCCCCCCAAAAAAAAACGTAAGGGGTAACACTGTCGTTTTTTTTTCTGGTCGAAATTTTGAATTTCGATATCTCAGCTCGGGAAGGGTCTAGAGCCTCCATTGTTGCACTCAGGTCTAAGTCTCATGGCCCTCTATCAGAATCCAGAGTTTTGAGAAGATTGGGGATACTTAATTTTTCGCCCAAAAAAAAAACCGTAAGGGGTAACACTGTCGTTTTTTTTTCTGGTCGAAATTTTGATTTTCGATATCTCAGCTCTGGAAGGGTCTAGAGCCTCCATTGTTGCACTCAGGTCTAAGTCTCATGGCCCTCTATCAGAATCCAGAGTTTTGAGAAGATTGGGGATACTTAATTTTTCGCCCAAAAAAAAAAAATGTAAGGGGTAACACTGTCGTTTTTTTTTCTGGTCGAAATTTTGATTTTCGATATCTCAGCTCTGGAAGGATCTAGAGCCTCCATTGTTACACTCAGGTCTATGTCTCATGGCCCTTTATCAGAATCCAGAGTTTTGAGAAGATTAGGGATACTTAATTTTTCGCCCAAAAAAAAAAAACGTAAGGGGTAACACTGTCGTTTTTTTTTCGGGTCGAAAGTTTGAGTTTCGATATCTCAGCACTGGAAGGGTCTAGAGCCTCCATTGTTGCACTCAGGTCTATGTCTCATGGCCCTCTATCAGAATCCAGAGTTTTGAGAAGATTAGGGATACTAAATTTTTAGCCCAAAAAAAAAACGTAAGGGGTGACACTGTCGTTTTTTTTTTTTTTTTTCTGGTCGAAATTTTGATTTTCAATATCTCAGCTCTGGAAGGGTCTAGAGCCTCCATTGTTGCACTCAGGTCTATGTCTCATGGCCCTCTATCAGAATCCAGAGTTTTGAGAAGATTGGGGATACTTAATTTTTCACCCCAAAAAAAAAAACATAAGGGGTAACACTGTCATTTTTTTTTCTGGTCGAAATTTTGATTTTCGATATCTCAGCTCTGGAAGGGTCTAGAGCCTCCATTGTTGCACTCAAGTCTAAGTCTCATGGCCCTCTATCAGAATCCAGAGTTTTGAGAAGATTGGGGATACTTAATTTTTCGCCCCAAAAAAAAAACGTAAGGGGTAACACTGTCGTTTTTTTTTCTGGTCGAAATTTTGAATTTCGATGTCTCAGCTCTGGAAGGGTCTAGAGCCTCCATTGTTGCACTCAGGTCTAAGTCTCATGGCCCTCTATCAGAATCCAGAGTTTTGAGACGATTGGGGATACTTAATTTTTCGCCCAAAAAAAAAAAAACGTAAGGGGTAACACTGTCGTTTTTTTTTCTGGTCGAAATTTTGAATTTCGATATCTCAGCTCTGGAAGGGTCTAGAGCCTCCATTGTTGCACTCAGGTCTAAGTCTCATGGCCCTCTATCAGAATCCAGAGTTTTGAGAAGATTAGGGATACTTAATTTTTCGCCAAAAAAAAAAAACGTAAGGGGTAACACTGTCGTTTTTTTTTTCTGGTCGAAATTTTGATTTTCGATATCTCAGCTCTGGAAGGGTCTAGAGCCTCCATTGTTGCACTCAGGTCTAAGTCTCATGGCCCTCTATCAGAATCCAGAGTTTTGAGAAGATTGGGGATACTTAATTTTTCGCCCAAAAAAAAAAAAACCTAAGGGGTAACACTGTCGTTTTTTTTTCTGGTCGAAATTTTGATTTTCGATATCTCAGCTCTGGAAGGATCTAGAGCCTCCATTGTTGGACTCAGGTCTATGTCTCATGGCCCTTTATCAGAATCCAGAGTTTTGAGAAGATTAGGGATACTTAATTTTTCGCCCAAAAAAAAAAACGTAAGGGGTAACACTGTCGTTTTTTTTTCGGGTCGAAAGTTTGAGTTTCGATATCTCAGCACTGGAAGGGTCTAGAGCCTCCATTGTTGCAATCAGGTCTATGTCTCATGGCCCTCTATCAGAATCCAGAATTTTGAGTAGATTGGGGATACTTAATTTTTCGCCCCCCAAAAAAAAACGTAAGGGGTAACACTGTCGTTTTTTTTTTCTGGTCGAAATTTTGATTTTCGATATCTCAGCTCTGGAAGGGTCTAGAGCCTCCATTGTTGCACTCAGGTCTATGTCTCATGGCCCTCTATCAGAATCCAGAGTTTTGAGAAGATTAGGGATACTTAATTTTTCGCCCAAAAAAAAAAACGTAAGGGGTGACACTGTCGTTTTTTTTTTTTCTGGTCGAAATTTTGATTTTCAATATCTCAGCTCTGGAAGGGTCTAGAGCCTCCATTGTTGCACTCAGGTCAATGTCTCATGGCCCTCTATCAGAATCCAGAGTTTTGAGAAGATTGGGGATACTTAATTTTTCGCCCAAAAAAAAAACGTAAGGGGTAACACTGTCGTTTTTTTTTCTGGTCGAAATTTTGATTTTCGATATCTCAGCTCTGGAAGGATCTAGAGCCTCCATTGTTGCACTCAGGTCTATGTCTCATGGCCCTCTATCAGAATCCAGAGTTTTGAGAAGATTAGGGATACTTAATTTTTCGCCCCAAAAAAAAAACGTAAGGGGTAACACTGTCGGTTTTTTTTTCGGGTCGAAAGTTTGAGTTTCGATATCTCAGCACTGGAAGGGTCTAGAGCCTCCATTGTTGCACTCAGGTCTATGTCTCATGGCCCTCTATCAGAATCCAGAATTTTGAGAAGATTGGGGATACTTAATTTTTCGCCCCAAAAAAAAAAAACGTAAGGGGCAACACTGTCGTTTTTTTTTTCTGGTCGAAATTTTGATTTTCGATATCTCAGCTCTGGAAGGGTCTAGAGCCTCCATTGTTGCACTCAGGTCTAAGTCTCATGGCCCTCTATCAGAATCCAGAGTTTTGAGAAGATTGGGGATACTTAATTTTTCACCCCAAAAAAAAAACGTAAGGGGTGACACTGTCGTTTTTTTTTCTGGTCGAAATTTTGATTTTCGATATCTCAGCTCTGGAAGGGTCTAGAGCCTCCATTGTTGCACTCAGGTCTATGTCTCATGGCCCTCTATCAGAATCCAGAGTTTTGAGAAGATTGGGGATACTTAATTTTTCGCCCCAAAAAAAAAACGTAAGGGGTAACACTGTCGGTTTTTTTTCTGGTCGAAATTTTGAATTTCGATATCTCAGCTCTGGAAGGGTCTAGAGCCTCCATTGTTGCACTCAGGTCTAAGTCTCATGGCCCTCTATCAGAATCCAGAGTTTTGAGACGATTGGGGATACTTAATTTTTCGCCCAAAAAAAAAAACGTAAGGGGTAACACTGTCGTTTTTTTTCTGGTCGAAATTTTGAATTTCGATATCTCAGCTCTGGAAGGGTCTAGAGCCTCCATTGTTGCACTCAGGTCTAAGTCTCATGGCCCTCTATCAGAATCCAGAGTTTTGAGAAGATTAGGGATACTTAATTTTTCGCCCAAAAAAAAAAAACGTAAGGGGTAACACTGTCGGTTTTTTTTCTGGTCGAAATTTTGAATTTCGATATCTCAGCTCTGGAAGGGTCTAGAGCCTCCATTGTTGCACTCAGGTCTAAGTCTCATGGCCCTCTATCAGAATCCAGATTTTTGAGACGATTGGGGATACTTAATTTTTCGCCCAAAAAAAAAAACGTAAGGGGTAACACTGTCGTTTTTTTTCTGGTCGAAATTTTGAATTTCGATATCTCAGCTCTGGAAGGGTCTAGAGCCTCCATTGTTGCACTCAGGTCTAAGTCTCATGGCCCTCTATCAGAATCCAGAGTTTTGAGAAGATTAGGGATACTTAATTTTTCGCCCAAAAAAAAAAACGTAAGGCGTAACACTGTCGTTTTTTTTTTCTGGTCGAAATTTTGATTTTCGATATCTCAGCTCTGGAAGGGTCTAGAGCCTCCATTGTTGCACTCAGGTCTAAGTCTCATGGCCCTCTATCAGAATCCAGAGTTTTGAGAAGATTGGGGATACTTAATTTTTCGCCCAAAAAAAAAAAAACGTAAGGAGTAACACTGTCGTTTTTTTTTCTGGTCAAAATTTTGATTTTCGATATCTCAGCTCTGGAAGGGTCTAGAGCCTCCATTGTTGCACTCAGGTCTAAGTCTCATGGCCCTCTATCAGAATCCAGAGTTTTGAGAAGATTGGGGATACTTAATTTTTCGCCCAAAAAAAAAAAAACGTAAGGGGTAACACTGTCGTTTTTTTTTCTGGTCGAAATTTTGATTTTCGATATCTCAGCTCTGGAAGGATCTAGAGCCTCCATTGTTGCACTCAGGTCTATGTCTCATGGCCCTTTATCAGAATCCAGAGTTTTGAGAAGATTAGGGATACTTAATTTTTCGCCCAAAAAAAAAAAACGTAAGGGGTAACACTGTCGTTTTTTTTTCGGGTCGAAAGTTTGAGTTTCGATATCTCAGCACTGGAAGGGTCTAGAGCCTCCATTGTTGCACTCAGTTCTATGTCTCATGGCCCTCTATCAGAATCCAGAGTTTTGAGAAGATTAGGGATACTTAATTTTTCGCCCAAAAAAAAAAACGTAAGGCGTAACACTGTCGTTTTTTTTTTCTGGTCGAAATTTTGATTTTCGATATCTCAGCTCTGGAAGGGTCTAGAGCCTCCATTGTTGCACTCAGGTCTAAGTCTCATGGCCCTCTATCAGAATCCAGAGTTTTGAGAAGATTGGGGATACTTAATTTTTCGCCCAAAAAAAAAAAAAAAACGTAAGGAGTAACACTGTCGTTTTTTTTTCTGGTCAAAATTTTGATTTTCGATATCTCAGCTCTGGAAGGGTCTAGAGCCTCCATTGTTGCACTCAGGTCTAAGTCTCATGGCCCTCTATCAGAATCCAGAGTTTTGAGAAGATTGGGGATACTTAATTTTTCGCCCAAAAAAAAAAAACGTAAGGGGTAACACTGTCGTTTTTTTTTCTGGTCGAAATTTTGATTTTCGATATCTCAGCTCTGGAAGGATCTAGAGCCTCCATTGTTGCACTCAGGTCTATGTCTCATGGCCCTTTATCAGAATCCAGAGTTTTGAGAAGATTAGGGATACTTAATTTTTCGCCCAAAAAAAAAAACGTAAGGGGTGACACTGTCGTTTTTTTTTTTTTCTGGTCGAAATTTTGATTTTCAATATCTCAGCTCTGGAAGGGTCTAGAGCCTCCATTGTTGCACTCAGGTCAATGTCTCATGGCCCTCTATCAGAATCCAGAGTTTTGAGAAGATTGGGGATACTTAATTTTTCGCCCAAAAAAAAAACGTAAGGGGTAACACTGTCGTTTTTTTTTCTGGTCGAAATTTTGATTTTCGATATCTCAGCTCTGGAAGGATCTAGAGCCTCCATTGTTGCACTCAGGTCTATGTCTCATGGCCCTCTATCAGAATCCAGAGTTTTGAGAAGATTAGGGATACTTAATTTTTCGCCCCAAAAAAAAAACGTAAGGGGTAACACTGTCGGTTTTTTTTTCGGGTCGAAAGTTTGAGTTTCGATATCTCAGCACTGGAAGGGTCTAGAGCCTCCATTGTTGCACTCAGGTCTATGTCTCATGGCCCTCTATCAGAATCCAGAATTTTGAGAAGATTGGGGATACTTAATTTTTCGCCCCAAAAAAAAAAAACGTAAGGGGCAACACTGTCGTTTTTTTTTTCTGGTCGAAATTTTGATTTTCGATATCTCAGCTCTGGAAGGGTCTAGAGCCTCCATTGTTGCACTCAGGTCTAAGTCTCATGGCCCTCTATCAGAATCCAGAGTTTTGAGAAGATTGGGGATACTTAATTTTTCACCCCAAAAAAAAAACGTAAGGGGTGACACTGTCGTTTTTTTTTCTGGTCGAAATTTTGATTTTCGATATCTCAGCTCTGGAAGGGTCTAGAGCCTCCATTGTTGCACTCAGGTCTATGTCTCATGGCCCTCTATCAGAATCCAGAGTTTTGAGAAGATTGGGGATACTTAATTTTTCGCCCCAAAAAAAAAACGTAAGGGGTAACACTGTCGGTTTTTTTTCTGGTCGAAATTTTGAATTTCGATATCTCAGCTCTGGAAGGGTCTAGAGCCTCCATTGTTGCACTCAGGTCTAAGTCTCATGGCCCTCTATCAGAATCCAGAGTTTTGAGACGATTGGGGATACTTAATTTTTCGCCCAAAAAAAAAAACGTAAGGGGTAACACTGTCGTTTTTTTTCTGGTCGAAATTTTGAATTTCGATATCTCAGCTCTGGAAGGGTCTAGAGCCTCCATTGTTGCACTCAGGTCTAAGTCTCATGGCCCTCTATCAGAATCCAGAGTTTTGAGAAGATTAGGGATACTTAATTTTTCGCCCAAAAAAAAAAAACGTAAGGGGTAACACTGTCGGGTTTTTTTCTGGTCGAAATTTTGAATTTCGATATCTCAGCTCTGGAAGGGTCTAGAGCCTCCATTGTTGCACTCAGGTCTAAGTCTCATGGCCCTCTATCAGAATCCAGATTTTTGAGACGATTGGGGATACTTAATTTTTCGCCCAAAAAAAAAAACGTAAGGGGTAACACTGTCGTTTTTTTTCTGGTCGAAATTTTGAATTTCGATATCTCAGCTCTGGAAGGGTCTAGAGCCTCCATTGTTGCACTCAGGTCTAAGTCTCATGGCCCTCTATCAGAATCCAGAGTTTTGAGAAGATTAGGGATACTTAATTTTTCGCCCAAAAAAAAAAACGTAAGGCGTAACACTGTCGTTTTTTTTTTCTGGTCGAAATTTTGATTTTCGATATCTCAGCTCTGGAAGGGTCTAGAGCCTCCATTGTTGCACTCAGGTCTAAGTCTCATGGCCCTCTATCAGAATCCAGAGTTTTGAGAAGATTGGGGATACTTAATTTTTCGCCCAAAAAAAAAAAAACGTAAGGAGTAACACTGTCGTTTTTTTTTCTGGTCAAAATTTTGATTTTCGATATCTCAGCTCTGGAAGGGTCTAGAGCCTCCATTGTTGCACTCAGGTCTAAGTCTCATGGCCCTCTATCAGAATCCAGAGTTTTGAGAAGATTGGGGATACTTAATTTTTCGCCCAAAAAAAAAAAAACGTAAGGGGTAACACTGTCGTTTTTTTTTCTGGTCGAAATTTTGATTTTCGATATCTCAGCTCTGGAAGGATCTAGAGCCTCCATTGTTGCACTCAGGTCTATGTCTCATGGCCCTTTATCAGAATCCAGAGTTTTGAGAAGATTAGGGATACTTAATTTTTCGCCCAAAAAAAAAAAACGTAAGGGGTAACACTGTCGTTTTTTTTTCGGGTCGAAAGTTTGAGTTTCGATATCTCAGCACTGGAAGGGTCTAGAGCCTCCATTGTTGCACTCAGTTCTATGTCTCATGGCCCTCTATCAGAATCCAGAGTTTTGAGAAGATTAGGGATACTTAATTTTTCGCCCAAAAAAAAAAACGTAAGGCGTAACACTGTCGTTTTTTTTTTCTGGTCGAAATTTTGATTTTCGATATCTCAGCTCTGGAAGGGTCTAGAGCCTCCATTGTTGCACTCAGGTCTAAGTCTCATGGCCCTCTATCAGAATCCAGAGTTTTGAGAAGATTGGGGATACTTAATTTTTCGCCCAAAAAAAAAAAAAAACGTAAGGAGTAACACTGTCGTTTTTTTTTCTGGTCAAAATTTTGATTTTCGATATCTCAGCTCTGGAAGGGTCTAGAGCCTCCATTGTTGCACTCAGGTCTAAGTCTCATGGCCCTCTATCAGAATCCAGAGTTTTGAGAAGATTGGGGATACTTAATTTTTCGCCCAAAAAAAAAAAACGTAAGGGGTAACACTGTCGTTTTTTTTTCTGGTCGAAATTTTGATTTTCGATATCTCAGCTCTGGAAGGATCTAGAGCCTCCATTGTTGCACTCAGGTCTATGTCTCATGGCCCTTTATCAGAATCCAGAGTTTTGAGAAGATTAGGGATACTTAATTTTTCGCCCAAAAAAAAAAACGTAAGGGGTAACACTGTCGTTTTTTTTTCGGGTCGAAAGTTTGAGTTTCGATATCTCAGCACTGGAAGGGTCTAGAGCCTCCATTGTTGCACTCAGTTCTATGTCTCATGGCCCTCTATCAGAATCCAGAATTTTGAGAAGATTGGGGATACTTAATTTTTCGCCCAAAAAAAAAAACGTAAGGGGTGACACTGTCGTTTTTTTTTTCTGGTTGAAATTTTGATTTTCAATATCTCAGCTCTGGAAGGGTCTAGAGCCTCCATTGTTGCACTCAGGTCTATGTCTCATGGCCCTCTATCAGAATCCAGAGTTTTGAGAAGATTGGGGATACTTAATTTTTCACCCAAAAAAAAAAACATAAGGGGTAACACTGTCATTTTTTTTTCTGGTCGAAATTTTGATTTTCGATATCTCAGCTCTGGAAGGGTCTAGAGCCTCCATTGTTGCACTCAGGTCTAAGTCTCATGGCCCTCTATCAGAATCCAGAGTTTTGAGAAGATTGGGGATACTTAATTTTTCACCCCAAAAAAAAAATGTAAGGGGTAACACTGTCGTTTTTATTCTGGTCGAAATTTTGATTTTCGATATCTCAGCTCTGGAAGGGTCTAGAGCCTCCATTGTTGCACTCAGGTCTATGTCTCATGGCCCTCTATCAGAATCCAGAGTTTTGAGACGATTGGGGATACTTAATTTTTCGCCCAAAAAAAAAAAAACGTAAGGGGTAACACTGTCGTTTTTTTTTCTGGTCGAAATTTTGAATTTCGATATCTCAGCTCTGGAAGGGTCTAGAGCCTCCATTGTTGCACTCAGGTCTAAGTCTCATGGCCCTCTATCAGAATCCAGAGTTTTGAGAAGATTAGGGATACTTAATTTTTCGCCAAAAAAAAAAAACGTAAGGGGTAACACTGTCGTTTTTTTTTTCTGGTCGAAATTTTGATTTTCGATATCTCAGCTCTGGAAGGGTCTAGAGCCTCCATTGTTGCACTCAGGTCTATGTCTCATGGCCCTCTATCAGAATCCAGAGTTTTGAGACGATTGGGGATACTTAATTTTTCGCCCAAAAAAAAAAAAACGTAAGGGGTAACACTGTCGTTTTTTTTTCTGGTCGAAATTTTGAATTTCGATATCTCAGCTCTGGAAGGGTCTAGAGCCTCCATTGTTGCACTCAGGTCTAAGTCTCATGGCCCTCTATCAGAATCCAGAGTTTTGAGAAGATTAGGGATACTTAATTTTTCGCCAAAAAAAAAAAACGTAAGGGGTAACACTGTCGTTTTTTTTTTCTGGTCGAAATTTTGATTTTCGATATCTCAGCTCTGGAAGGATCTAGAGCCTCCATTGTTGGACTCAGGTCTATGTCTCATGGCCCTTTATCAGAATCCAGAGTTTTGAGAAGATTAGGGATACTTAATTTTTCGCCCAAAAAAAAAACGTAAGGGGTAACACTGTCGTTTTTTTTTCGTGTCGAAAGTTTGAGTTTCGATATCTCAGCACTGGAAGGGTCTAGAGCCTCCATTGTTGCAATCAGGTCTATGTCTCATGGCCCTCTATCAGAATCCAGAATTTTGAGTAGATTGGGGATACTTAATTTTTCGCCCCCCAAAAAAAAACGTAAGGGGTAACACTGTCGTTTTTTTTTTCTGGTCGAAATTTTGATTTTCGATATCTCAGCTCTGGAAGGGTCTAGAGCCTCCATTGTTGCACTCAGGTCTATGTCTCATGGCCCTCTATCAGAATCCAGAGTTTTGAGAAGATTAGGGATACTTAATTTTTCGCCCAAAAAAAAAACGTAAGGGGTAACACTGTCGTTTTTTTTTCTGGTCGAAATTTTGATTTTCGATATCTCAGCTCTGGAAGGATCTAGAGCCTCCATTGTTGCACTCAGGTCTATGTCTCATGGCCCTCTATCAGAATCCAGAGTTTTGAGAAGATTAGGGATACTTAATTTTTCGCCCCAAAAAAAAAACGTAAGGGGTAACACTGTCGGTTTTTTTTCGGGTCGAAAGTTTGAGTTTCGATATCTCAGCACTGGAAGGGTCTAGAGCCTCCATTGTTGCACTCAGGTCTATGTCTCATGGCCCTCTATCAGAATCCAGAATTTTGAGAAGATTGGGGATACTTAATTTTTCGCCCCAAAAAAAAAAAACGTAAGGGGCAACACTGTCGTTTTTTTTTTCTGGTCGAAATTTTGATTTTCGATATCTCAGCTCTGGAAGGGTCTAGAGCCTCCATTGTTGCACTCAGGTCTATGTCTCATGGCCCTCTATCAGAATCCAGAGTTTTGAGAAGATTAGGGATACTTAATTTTTCGCCCAAAAAAAAAAACGTAAGGGGTGACACTGTCGTTTTTTTTTTTTCTGGTCGAAATTTTGATTTTCAATATCTCAGCTCTGGAAGGGTCTAGAGCCTCCATTGTTGCACTCAGGTCTATGTCTCATGGCCCTCTATCAGAATCCAGAGTTTTGAGAAGATTGGGGATACTTAATTTTTCACCCAAAAAAAAAAACATAAGGGGTAACACTGTCATTTTTTTTTCTGGTCGAAATTTTGATTTTCGATATCTCAGCTTTGGAAGGGTCTAGAGCCTCCATTGTTGCACTCAGGTCTAAGTCTCATGGCCCTCTATCAGAATCCAGAGTTTTGAGAAGATTGGGGATACTTAATTTTTCACCCCAAAAAAAAAACGTAAGGGGTGACACTGTCGTTTTTTTTTCTGGTCGAAATTTTGATTTTCGATATCTCAGCTCTGGAAGGGTCTAGAGCCTCCATTGTTGCACTCAGGTCTATGTCTCATGGCCCTCTATCAGAATCCAGAGTTTTGAGAAGATTGGGGATACTTAATTTTTCGCCCCAAAAAAAAAACGTAAGGGGTAACACTGTCGGTTTTTTTTCTGGTCGAAATTTTGAATTTCGATATCTCAGCTCTGGAAGGGTCTAGAGCCTCCATTGTTGCACTCAGGTCTAAGTCTCATGGCCCTCTATCAGAATCCAGATTTTTGAGACGATTGGGGATACTTAATTTTTCGCCCAAAAAAAAAAACGTAAGGGGTAACACTGTCGTTTTTTTTCTGGTCGAAATTTTGAATTTCGATATCTCAGCTCTGGAAGGGTCTAGAGCCTCCATTGTTGCACTCAGGTCTAAGTCTCATGGCCCTCTATCAGAATCCAGAGTTTTGAGAAGATTAGGGATACTTAATTTTTCGCCCAAAAAAAAAAACGTAAGGCGTAACACTGTCGTTTTTTTTTTCTGGTCGAAATTTTGATTTTCGATATCTCAGCTCTGGAAGGGTCTAGAGCCTCCATTGTTGCACTCAGGTCTAAGTCTCATGGCCCTCTATCAGAATCCAGAGTTTTGAGAAGATTGGGGATACTTAATTTTTCGCCCAAAAAAAAAAAAACGTAAGGAGTAACACTGTCGTTTTTTTTTCTGGTCAAAATTTTGATTTTCGATATCTCAGCTCTGGAAGGGTCTAGAGCCTCCATTGTTGCACTCAGGTCTAAGTCTCATGGCCCTCTATCAGAATCCAGAGTTTTGAGAAGATTGGGGATACTTAATTTTTCGCCCAAAAAAAAAAAACGTAAGGGGTAACACTGTCGTTTTTTTTTCTGGTCGAAATTTTGATTTTCGATATCTCAGCTCTGGAAGGATCTAGAGCCTCCATTGTTGCACTCAGGTCTATGTCTCATGGCCCTTTATCAGAATCCAGAGTTTTGAGAAGATTAGGGATACTTAATTTTTCGCCCAAAAAAAAAAAAACGTAAGGGGTAACACTGTCGTTTTTTTTTCGGGTCGAAAGTTTGAGTTTCGATATCTCAGCACTGGAAGGGTCTAGAGCCTCCATTGTTGCACTCAGTTCTATGTCTCATGGCCCTCTATCAGAATCCAGAGTTTTGAGAAGATTAGGGATACTTAATTTTTCGCCCAAAAAAAAAAACGTAAGGCGTAACACTGTCGTTTTTTTTTTCTGGTCGAAATTTTGATTTTCGATATCTCAGCTCTGGAAGGGTCTAGAGCCTCCATTGTTGCACTCAGGTCTAAGTCTCATGGCCCTCTATCAGAATCCAGAGTTTTGAGAAGATTGGGGATACTTAATTTTTCGCCCAAAAAAAAAAAAAAACGTAAGGAGTAACACTGTCGTTTTTTTTTCTGGTCAAAATTTTGATTTTCGATATCTCAGCTCTGGAAGGGTCTAGAGCCTCCATTGTTGCACTCAGGTCTAAGTCTCATGGCCCTCTATCAGAATCCAGAGTTTTGAGAAGATTGGGGATACTTAATTTTTCGCCCAAAAAAAAAAAACGTAAGGGGTAACACTGTCGTTTTTTTTTCTGGTCGAAATTTTGATTTTCGATATCTCAGCTCTGGAAGGATCTAGAGCCTCCATTGTTGCACTCAGGTCTATGTCTCATGGCCCTTTATCAGAATCCAGAGTTTTGAGAAGATTAGGGATACTTAATTTTTCGCCCAAAAAAAAAAACGTAAGGGGTAACACTGTCGTTTTTTTTTCGGGTCGAAAGTTTGAGTTTCGATATCTCAGCACTGGAAGGGTCTAGAGCCTCCATTGTTGCACTCAGTTCTATGTCTCATGGCCCTCTATCAGAATCCAGAATTTTGAGAAGATTGGGGATACTTAATTTTTCGCCCAAAAAAAAAAACGTAAGGGGTGACACTGTCGTTTTTTTTTTCTGGTTGAAATTTTGATTTTCAATATCTCAGCTCTGGAAGGGTCTAGAGCCTCCATTGTTGCACTCAGGTCTATGTCTCATGGCCCTCTATCAGAATCCAGAGTTTTGAGAAGATTGGGGATACTTAATTTTTCACCCAAAAAAAAAAACATAAGGGGTAACACTGTCATTTTTTTTTCTGGTCGAAATTTTGATTTTCGATATCTCAGCTCTGGAAGGGTCTAGAGCCTCCATTGTTGCACTCAGGTCTAAGTCTCATGGCCCTCTATCAGAATCCAGAGTTTTGAGAAGATTGGGGATACTTAATTTTTCACCCCAAAAAAAAAATGTAAGGGGTAACACTGTCGTTTTTATTCTGGTCGAAATTTTGATTTTCGATATCTCAGCTCTGGAAGGGTCTAGAGCCTCCATTGTTGCACTCAGGTCTATGTCTCATGGCCCTCTATCAGAATCCAGAGTTTTGAGACGATTGGGGATACTTAATTTTTCGCCCAAAAAAAAAAAACGTAAGGGGTAACACTGTCGTTTTTTTTTCTGGTCGAAATTTTGAATTTCGATATCTCAGCTCTGGAAGGGTCTAGAGCCTCCATTGTTGCACTCAGGTCTAAGTCTCATGGCCCTCTATCAGAATCCAGAGTTTTGAGAAGATTAGGGATACTTAATTTTTCGCCAAAAAAAAAAAACGTAAGGGGTAACACTGTCGTTTTTTTTTTCTGGTCGAAATTTTGATTTTCGATATCTCAGCTCTGGAAGGGTCTAGAGCCTCCATTGTTGCACTCAGGTCTATGTCTCATGGCCCTCTATCAGAATCCAGAGTTTTGAGACGATTGGGGATACTTAATTTTTCGCCCAAAAAAAAAAAACGTAAGGGGTAACACTGTCGTTTTTTTTTCTGGTCGAAATTTTGAATTTCGATATCTCAGCTCTGGAAGGGTCTAGAGCCTCCATTGTTGCACTCAGGTCTAAGTCTCATGGCCCTCTATCAGAATCC
Organism: Pimephales promelas; assembly: GCF_988280905.1. Lineage (NCBI taxonomy): Eukaryota > Metazoa > Chordata > Actinopteri > Cypriniformes > Leuciscidae > Pimephales > Pimephales promelas. The sequence continues at coordinate 4,304,053 of NC_142784.1, read as the reverse complement.
AGAGTTTTGAGAAGATTAGGGATACTTAATTTTTCGCCAAAAAAAAAAAACGTAAGGGGTAACACTGTCGTTTTTTTTTTCTGGTCGAAATTTTGATTTTCGATATCTCAGCTCTGGAAGGATCTAGAGCCTCCATTGTTGGACTCAGGTCTATGTCTCATGGCCCTTTATCAGAATCCAGAGTTTTGAGAAGATTAGGGATACTTAATTTTTCGCCCAAAAAAAAAACGTAAGGGGTAACACTGTCGTTTTTTTTTCGTGTCGAAAGTTTGAGTTTCGATATCTCAGCACTGGAAGGGTCTAGAGCCTCCATTGTTGCAATCAGGTCTATGTCTCATGGCCCTCTATCAGAATCCAGAATTTTGAGTAGATTGGGGATACTTAATTTTTCGCCCCCCAAAAAAAAACGTAAGGGGTAACACTGTCGTTTTTTTTTTCTGGTCGAAATTTTGATTTTCGATATCTCAGCTCTGGAAGGGTCTAGAGCCTCCATTGTTGCACTCAGGTCTATGTCTCATGGCCCTCTATCAGAATCCAGAGTTTTGAGAAGATTAGGGATACTTAATTTTTCGCCCAAAAAAAAAACGTAAGGGGTAACACTGTCGTTTTTTTTTCTGGTCGAAATTTTGATTTTCGATATCTCAGCTCTGGAAGGATCTAGAGCCTCCATTGTTGCACTCAGGTCTATGTCTCATGGCCCTCTATCAGAATCCAGAGTTTTGAGAAGATTAGGGATACTTAATTTTTCGCCCCAAAAAAAAAACGTAAGGGGTAACACTGTCGGTTTTTTTTCGGGTCGAAAGTTTGAGTTTCGATATCTCAGCACTGGAAGGGTCTAGAGCCTCCATTGTTGCACTCAGGTCTATGTCTCATGGCCCTCTATCAGAATCCAGAATTTTGAGAAGATTGGGGATACTTAATTTTTCGCCCCAAAAAAAAAAAACGTAAGGGGCAACACTGTCGTTTTTTTTTTCTGGTCGAAATTTTGATTTTCGATATCTCAGCTCTGGAAGGGTCTAGAGCCTCCATTGTTGCACTCAGGTCTATGTCTCATGGCCCTCTATCAGAATCCAGAGTTTTGAGAAGATTAGGGATACTTAATTTTTCGCCCAAAAAAAAAAAACGTAAGGGGTGACACTGTCGTTTTTTTTTTTTTCTGGTCGAAATTTTGATTTTCAATATCTCAGCTCTGGAAGGGTCTAGAGCCTCCATTGTTGCACTCAGGTCTATGTCTCATGGCCCTCTATCAGAATCCAGAGTTTTGAGAAGATTGGGGATACTTAATTTTTCACCCAAAAAAAAAAACATAAGGGGTAACACTGTCATTTTTTTTTCTGGTCGAAATTTTGATTTTCGATATCTCAGCTTTGGAAGGGTCTAGAGCCTCCATTGTTGCACTCAGGTCTAAGTCTCATGGCCCTCTATCAGAATCCAGAGTTTTGAGAAGATTGGGGATACTTAATTTTTCACCCCAAAAAAAAAACGTAAGGGGTGACACTGTCGTTTTTTTTTCTGGTCGAAATTTTGATTTTCGATATCTCAGCTCTGGAAGGGTCTAGAGCCTCCATTGTTGCACTCAGGTCTATGTCTCATGGCCCTCTATCAGAATCCAGAGTTTTGAGAAGATTGGGGATACTTAATTTTTCGCCCCAAAAAAAAAACGTAAGGGGTAACACTGTCGGTTTTTTTTCTGGTCGAAATTTTGAATTTCGATATCTCAGCTCTGGAAGGGTCTAGAGCCTCCATTGTTGCACTCAGGTCTAAGTCTCATGGCCCTCTATCAGAATCCAGAGTTTTGAGACGATTGGGGATACTTAATTTTTCGCCCAAAAAAAAAAACGTAAGGGGTAACACTGTCGTTTTTTTTCTGGTCGAAATTTTGAATTTCGATATCTCAGCTCTGAAAGGGTCTAGAGCCTCCATTGTTGCACTCAGGTCTAAGTCTCATGGCCCTCTATCAGAATCCAGAGTTTTGAGAAGATTGGGGATACTTAATTTTTCGCCTCAAAAAAAAAAAAAACGTAAGGGGTAACACTGTCGTTTTTTTTTTCGGGTCGAAATTTTGATTTCCGATATCTCAGCTCTGGAAGGGTCTAGAGCCTCCATTGTTGCACTCAGGTCTATGTCTCATGGCCCTCTATCAGAATCCAGAGTTTTGAGAAGATTGGGGATACTTAATTTTTCGCCCCCCAAAAAAAAACGTAAGGGGTAACACTGTCGTTTTTTTTTCTGGTCGATATTTTGATTTTCAATATCTCAGCTCTGGAAGGGTCTAGAGCCTCCATTGTTGCACTCAGGTCTAAGTCTCATGGCCCTCTATCAGAATCCAGAGTTTTGAGAAGATTGGGGATACTTAATTTTTCACCCCAAAAAAAAAACATAAGGGGTAACACTGTCATTTTTTTTTCTGGTCGAAATTTTGAATTTCGATATCTCAGCTCTGGAAGGGTCTAGAGCCTCCATTGTTGCACTCAGGTCTAAGTCTCATGGCCCTCTATCAGAATCCAGAGTTTTGAGAAGATTGGGGATACTTAATTTTTCGCCCCCCAAAAAAAAACATGAGGGGTAACACTGTCGTTTTTTTTTCTGGTCGAAATTTTGATTTTCGATATCTCAGCTCTGGAAGGATCTAGAGCCTCCATTGTTGCACTCAGGTCTATGTCTCATGGCCCTCTATCAGAATCCAGAGTTTTGAGAAGATTGGGGATACTTAATTTTTCACCCAAAAAAAAAAAACATAAGGGGTAACACTGTCGTTTTTTTTTCTGGTCGAAATTTTGATTTTCGATATCTCAGCTCTGGAAGGGTCTAGAGCCTCCATTGTTGCACTCAGGTCTAAGTCTCATGGCCCTCTATCAGAATCCAGAGTTTTGAGAAGATTGGGGATACTTAATTTTTCGCCCAAAAAAAAAAAAACCTAAGGGGTAACACTGTCGTTTTTTTTTCTGGTCGAAATTTTGATTTTCGATATCTCAGCTCTGGAAGGATCTAGAGCCTCCATTGTTGGACTCAGGTCTATGTCTCATGGCCCTTTATCAGAATCCAGAGTTTTGAGAAGATTAGGGATACTTAATTTTTCGCCCAAAAAAAAAAAACGTAAGGGGTAACACTGTCGTTTTTTTTTCGGGTCGAAAGTTTGAGTTTCGATATCTCAGCACTGGAAGGGTCTAGAGCCTCCATTGTTGCAATCAGGTCTATGTCTCATGGCCCTCTATCAGAATCCAGAATTTTGAGTAGATTGGGGATACTTAATTTTTCGCCCCCCCCAAAAAAACGTAAGGGGTAACACTGTCGTTTTTTTTTTCTGGTCGAAATTTTGATTTTCGATATCTCAGCTCTGGAAGGGTCTAGAGCCTCCATTGTTGCACTCAGGTCTATGTCTCATGGCCCTCTATCAGAATCCAGAGTTTTGAGAAGATTAGGGATACTTAATTTTTCGCCCAAAAAAAAAACGTAAGGGGTGACACTGTCGTTTTTTTTTTTTCTGGTCGAAATTTTGATTTTCAATATCTCAGCTCTGGAAGGGTCTAGAGCCTCCATTGTTGCACTCAGGTCAATGTCTCATGGCCCTCTATCAGAATCCAGAGTTTTGAGAAGATTGGGGATACTTAATTTTTCGCCCAAAAAAAAAACGTAAGGGGTAACACTGTCGTTTTTTTTTCTGGTCGAAATTTTGATTTTCGATATCTCAGCTCTGGAAGGATCTAGAGCCTCCATTGTTGCACTCAGGTCTATGTCTCATGGCCCTCTATCAGAATCCAGAGTTTTGAGAAGATTAGGGATACTTAATTTTTCGCCCCAAAAAAAAAACGTAAGGGGTAACACTGTCGGTTTTTTTTCGGGTCGAAAGTTTGAGTTTCGATATCTCAGCACTGGAAGGGTCTAGAGCCTCCATTGTTGCACTCAGGTCTATGTCTCATGGCCCTCTATCAGAATCCAGAATTTTGAGAAGATTGGGGATACTTAATTTTTCGCCCCCAAAAAAAAAAACGTAAGGGGCAACACTGTCGTTTTTTTTTTTCTGGTCGAAATTTTGATTTTCGATATCTCAGCTCTGGAAGGGTCTAGAGCCTCCATTGTTGCACTCAGGTCTATGTCTCATGGCCCTCTATCAGAATCCAGAGTTTTGAGAAGATTAGGGATACTTAATTTTTCGCCAAAAAAAAAAACGTAAGGGGTGACACTGTCGTTTTTTTTTTTTTCTGGTCGAAATTTTGATTTTCAATATCTCAGCTCTGGAAGGGTCTAGAGCCTCCATTGTTGCACTCAGGTCTATGTCTCATGGCCCTCTATCAGAATCCAGAGTTTTGAGAAGATTGGGGATACTTAATTTTTCACCCAAAAAAAAAAAACGTAAGGGGTAACACTGTCATTTTTTTTTCTGGTCGAAATTTTGATTTTCGATATCTCAGCTCTGGAAGGGTCTAGAGCCTCCATTGTTGCACTCAGGTCTAAGTCTCATGGCCCTCTATCAGAATCCAGAGTTTTGAGAAGATTGGGGATACTTAATTTTTCACCCCAAAAAAAAAACGTAAGGGGTAACACTGTCGTTTTTTTTTCTGGTCGAAATTTTGATTTTCGATATCTCAGCTCTGGAAGGGTCTAGAGCCTCCATTGTTGCACTCAGGTCTATGTCTCATGGCCCTCTATCAGAATCCAGAGTTTTGAGAAGATTGGGGATACTTAATTTTTCGCCCCAAAAAAAAAACGTAAGGGGTAACACTGTCGGTTTTTTTTCTGGTCGAAATTTTGAATTTCGATATCTCAGCTCTGGAAGGGTCTAGAGCCTCCATTGTTGCACTCAGGTCTAAGTCTCATGGCCCTCTATCAGAATCCAGAGTTTTGAGACGATTGGGGATACTTAATTTTTCGCCCAAAAAAAAAAACGTAAGGGGTAACACTGTCGTTTTTTTTCTGGTCGAAATTTTGAATTTCGATATCTCAGATCTGGAAGGGTCTAGAGCCTCCATTGTTGCACTCAGGTCTAAGTCTCATGGCCCTCTATCAGAATCCAGAGTTTTGAGAAGATTAGGGATACTTAATTTTTCGCCCAAAAAAAAAAACGTAAGGGGTAACACTGTCGGTTTTTTTTCTGGTCGAAATTTTGAATTTCGATATCTCAGCTCTGGAAGGGTCTAGAGCCTCCATTGTTGCACTCAGGTCTAAGTCTCATGGCCCTCTATCAGAATCCAGAGTTTTGAGACGATTGGGGATACTTAATTTTTCGCCCAAAAAAAAAACGTAAGGGGTAACACTGTCGTTTTTTTTCTGGTCGAAATTTTGAATTTCGATATCTCAGCTCTGGAAGGGTCTAGAGCCTCCATTGTTGCACTCAGGTCTAAGTCTCATGGCCCTCTATCAGAATCCAGAGTTTTGAGAAGATTAGGGATACTTAATTTTTCGCCCAAAAAAAAAAACGTAAGGCGTAACACTGTCGTTTTTTTTTTCTGGTCGAAATTTTGATTTTCGATATCTCAGCTCTGGAAGGGTCTAGAGCCTCCATTGTTGCACTCAGGTCTAAGTCTCATGGCCCTCTATCAGAATCCAGAGTTTTGAGAAGATTGGGGATACTTAATTTTTCGCCCAAAAAAAAAAAAAACGTAAGGAGTAACACTGTCGTTTTTTTTTCTGGTCAAAATTTTGATTTTCGATATCTCAGCTCTGGAAGGGTCTAGAGCCTCCATTGTTGCACTCAGGTCTAAGTCTCATGGCCCTCTATCAGAATCCAGAGTTTTGAGAAGATTGGGGATACTTAATTTTTCGCCCAAAAAAAAAAAAACGTAAGGGGTAACACTGTCGTTTTTTTTTCTGGTCGAAATTTTGATTTTCGATATCTCAGCTCTGGAAGGATCTAGAGCCTCCATTGTTGCACTCAGGTCTATGTCTCATGGCCCTTTATCAGAATCCAGAGTTTTGAGAAGATTAGGGATACTTAATTTTTCGCCCAAAAAAAAAAAACGTAAGGGGTAACACTGTCGTTTTTTTTTCGGGTCGAAAGTTTGAGTTTCGATATCTCAGCACTGGAAGGGTCTAGAGCCTCCATTGTTGCACTCAGTTCTATGTCTCATGGCCCTCTATCAGAATCCAGAGTTTTGAGAAGATTGGGGATACTTAATTTTTCGCCTCAAAAAAAAAAAAAAACGTAAGGGGTAACACTGTCGTTTTTTTTTTCGGGTCGAAATTTTGATTTCCGATATCTCAGCTCTGGAAGGGTCTAGAGCCTCCATTGTTGCACTCAGGTCTATGTCTCATGGCCCTCTATCAGAATCCAGAGTTTTGAGAAGATTGGGGATACTTAATTTTTCGCCCCCCAAAAAAAAACGTAAGGGGTAACACTGTCGTTTTTTTTTCTGGTCGATATTTTGATTTTCAATATCTCAGCTCTGGAAGGGTCTAGAGCCTCCATTGTTGCACTCAGGTCTAAGTCTCATGGCCCTCTATCAGAATCCAGAGTTTTGAGAAGATTGGGGATACTTAATTTTTCACCCCAAAAAAAAAACATAAGGGGTAACACTGTCATTTTTTTTTCTGGTCGAAATTTTGAATTTCGATATCTCAGCTCTGGAAGGGTCTAGAGCCTCCATTGTTGCACTCAGGTCTAAGTCTCATGGCCCTCTATCAGAATCCAGAGTTTTGAGAAGATTGGGGATAATTAATTTTTCGCCCCCCAAAAAAAAAACATGAGGGGTAACACTGTCGTTTTTTTTTCTGGTCGAAATTTTGATTTTCGATATCTCAGCTCTGGAAGAATCTAGAGCCTCCATTGTTGCACTCAGGTCTATGTCTCATGGCCCTCTATCAGAATCCAGAGTTTTGAGAAGATTGGGGATAATTAATTTTTCGCCCCCCAAAAAAAAAAAAACATAAGGGGTAACACTGTCGTTTTTTTTTCTGGTCGAAATTTTGATTTTCGATATCTCAGCTCTGGAAGGATCTAGAGCCTCCATTGTTGCACTCAGGTCTATGTCTCATGGCCCTCTATCAGAATCCAGAGTTTTGAGAAGATTGGGGATACTTAATTTTTCACCCAAAAAAAAAAAACATAAGGGGTAACTGTGGTTTTTTTTTCTGGTCGAAATTTTGATTTTCGATATCTCAGCTCTGGAAGGGTCTAGAGCCTCCATTGTTGCACTCAGGTCTAAGTCTCATGGCCCTCTATCAGAATCCAGAGTTTTGAGAAGATTGGGGATACTTAATTTTTCGCCAAAAAAAAAAAAAAACCTAAGGGGTAACACTGTCGTTTTTTTTTCTCGTCGAAATTTTGATTTTCGATATCTCAGCTCTGGAAGGATCTAGAGCCTCCATAGTTGGACTCAGGTCTATGTCTCATGGCCCTTTATCAGAATCCAGAGTTTTGAGAAGATTAGGGATACTTAATTTTTCGCCCAAAAAAAAAAAACGTAAGGGGTAACACTGTCGTTTTTTTTTCGGGTCGAAAGTTTGAGTTTCGATATCTCAGCACTGGAAGGGTCTAGAGCCTCCATTGTTGCAATCAGGTCTATGTCTCATGGCCCTCTATCAGAATCCAGAATTTTGAGTAGATTGGGGATACTTAATTTTTCGCCCCCCCAAAAAAAACGTAAGGGGTAACACTGTCGTTTTTTTTTTCTGGTCGAAATTTTGATTTTCGATATCTCAGCTCTGGAAGGGTCTAGAGCCTCCATTGTTGCACTCAGGTCTATGTCTCATGGCCCTCTATCAGAATCCAGAGTTTTGAGAAGATTAGGGATACTTAATTTTTCGCCCAAAAATAAAACGTAAGGGGTGACACTGTCGTTTTTTTTTTTTCTGGTCGAAATTTTGATTTTCAATATCTCAGCTCTGGAAGGGTCTAGAGCCTCCATTGTTGCACTCAGGTCAATGTCTCATGGCCCTCTATCAGAATCCAGAGTTTTGAGAAGATTGGGGATACTTAATTTTTCGCCCAAAAAAAAAACGTAAGGGGTAACACTGTCGTTTTTTTTTCTGGTCGAAATTTTGATTTTCGATATCTCAGCTCTGGAAGGATCTAGAGCCTCCATTGTTGCACTCAGGTCTATGTCTCATGGCCCTCTATCAGAATCCAGAGTTTTGAGAAGATTAGGGATACTTAATTTTTCGCCCCAAAAAAAAAACGTAAGGGGTAACACTGTCGGTTTTTTTTCGGGTCGAAAGTTTGAGTTTCGATATCTCAGCACTGGAAGGGTCTAGAGCCTCCATTGTTGCACTCAGGTCTATGTCTCATGGCCCTCTATCAGAATCCAGAATTTTGAGAAGATTGGGGATACTTAATTTTTCGCCCCAAAAAAAAAAAACGTAAGGGGCAACACTGTCGTTTTTTTTTTTCTGGTCGAAATTTTGATTTTCGATATCTCAGCTCTGGAAGGGTCTAGAGCCTCCATTGTTGCACTCAGGTCTATGTCTCATGGCCCTCTATCAGAATCCAGAGTTTTGAGAAGATTAGGGATACTTAATTTTTCGCCAAAAAAACGTAAGGGGTGACACTGTCGTTTTTTTTTTTTCTGGTCGAAATTTTGATTTTCAATATCTCAGCTCTGGAAGGGTCTAGAGCCTCCATTGTTGCACTCAGGTCTATGTCTCATGGCCCTCTATCAGAATCCAGAGTTTTGAGAAGATTGGGGATACTTAATTTTTCACCCAAAAAAAAAAAACATAAGGGGTAACACTGTCATTTTTTTTTCTGGTCGAAATTTTGATTTTCGATATCTCAGCTCTGGAAGGGTCTAGAGCCTCCATTGTTGCACTCAGGTCTAAGTCTCATGGCCCTCTATCAGAATCCAGAGTTTTGAGAAGATTGGGGATACTTAATTTTTCACCCCAAAAAAAAAACTTAAGGGGTAACACTGTCGTTTTTTTTTCTGGTCGAAATTTTGATTTTCGATATCTCAGCTCTGGAAGGGTCTAGAGCCTCCATTGTTGCACTCAGGTCTATGTCTCATGGCCCTCTATCAGAATCCAGAGTTTTGAGAAGATTGGGGATACTTAATTTTTCGCCCCAAAAAAAAAACGTAAGGGGTAACACTGTCGGTTTTTTTTCTGGTCGAAATTTTGAATTTCGATATCTCAGCTCTGGAAGGGTCTAGAGCCTCCATTGTTGCACTCAGGTCTAAGTCTCATGGCCCTCTATCAGAATCCAGAGTTTTGAGACGATTGGGGATACTTAATTTTTCGCCCAAAAAAAAAAACGTAAGGGGTAACACTGTCGTTTTTTTTCTGGTCGAAATTTTGAATTTCAATATCTCAGCTCTGGAAGGGTCTAGAGCCTCCATTGTTGCACTCAGGTCTAAGTCTCATGGCCCTCTATCAGAATCCAGAGTTTTGAGAAGATTAGGGATACTTAATTTTTCGCCCAAAAAAAAAAACGTAAGGGGTAACACTGTCGGTTTTTTTTCTGGTCGAAATTTTGAATTTCGATATCTCAGCTCTGGAAGGGTCTAGAGCCTCCATTGTTGCACTCAGGTCTAAGTCTCATGGCCCTCTATCAGAATCCAGAGTTTTGAGACGATTGGGGATACTTAATTTTTCGCCCAAAAAAAAAACGTAAGGGGTAACACTGTCGTTTTTTTTCTGGTCGAAATTTTGAATTTCGATATCTCAGCTCTGGAAGGGTCTAGAGCCTCCATTGTTGCACTCAGGTCTAAGTCTCATGGCCCTCTATCAGAATCCAGAGTTTTGAGAAGATTAGGGATACTTAATTTTTCGCCCAAAAAAAAAAACGTAAGGCGTAACACTGTCGTTTTTTTTTTCTGGTCGAAATTTTGATTTTCGATATCTCAGCTCTGGAAGGGTCTAGAGCCTCCATTGTTGCACTCAGGTCTAAGTCTCATGGCCCTCTATCAGAATCCAGAGTTTTGAGAAGATTGGGGATACTTAATTTTTCGCCCAAAAAAAAAAAAAACGTAAGGAGTAACACTGTCGTTTTTTTTTCTGGTCAAAATTTTGATTTTCGATATCTCAGCTCTGGAAGGGTCTAGAGCCTCCATTGTTGCACTCAGGTCTAAGTCTCATGGCCCTCTATCAGAATCCAGAGTTTTGAGAAGATTGGGGATACTTAATTTTTCGCCCAAAAAAAAAAAAACGTAAGGGGTAACACTGTCGTTTTTTTTTCTGGTCGAAATTTTGATTTTCGATATCTCAGCTCTGGAAGGGTCTAGAGCCTCCATTGTTGCACTCAGGTCTAAGTCTCATGGCCCTCTATCAGAATCCAGAGTTTTGAGAAGATTGGGGATACTTAATTTTTCGCCCAAAAAAAAAAAAACGTAAGGGGTAACACTGTCGTTTTTTTTTCTGGTCGAAATTTTGATTTTCGATATCTCAGCTCTGGAAGGATCTAGAGCCTCCATTGTTGCACTCAGGTCTATGTCTCATGGCCCTTTATCAGAATCCAGAGTTTTGAGAAGATTAGGGATACTTAATTTTTCGCCCAAAAAAAAAAAACGTAAGGGGTAACACTGTCGTTTTTTTTTCGGGTCGAAAGTTTGAGTTTCGATATCTCAGCACTGGAAGGGTCTAGAGCCTCCATTGTTGCACTCAGTTCCATGTCTCATGGCCCTCTATCAGAATCCAGAATTTTGAGAAGATTGGGGATACTTAATTTTTCGCCCAAAAAAAAAAACGTAAGGGGTGACACTGTCGTTTTTTTTTTCTGGTTGAAATTTTGATTTTCAATATCTCAGCTCTGGAAGGGTCTAGAGCCTCCATTGTTGCACTCAGGTCTATGTCTCATGGCCCTCTATCAGAATCCAGAGTTTTGAGAAGATTGGGGATACTTAATTTTTCACCCAAAAAAAAAAACATAAGGGGTAACACTGTCATTTTTTTTTCTGGTCGAAATTTTGATTTTCGATATCTCAGCTCTGGAAGGGTCTAGAGCCTCCATTGTTGCACTCAGGTCTAAGTCTCATGGCCCTCTATCAGAATCCAGAGTTTTGAGAAGATTGGGGATACTTAATTTTTCACCCCAAAAAAAAAATGTAAGGGGTAACACTGTCGTTTTTTATTCTGGTCGAAATTTTGATTTTCGATATCTCAGCTCTGGAAGGGTCTAGAGCCTCCATTGTTGCACTCAGGTCTATGTCTCATGGCCCTCTATCAGAATCCAGAGTTTTGAGACGATTGGGGATACTTAATTTTTCGCCCAAAAAAAAAAACGTAAGGGGTAACACTGTCGTTTTTTTTTCTGGTCGAAATTTTGAATTTCGATATCTCAGCTCTGGAAGGGTCTAGAGCCTCCATTGTTGCACTCAGGTCTAAGTCTCATGGCCCTCTATCAGAATCCAGAGTTTTGAGAAGATTAGGGATACTTAATTTTTCGCCAAAAAAAAAAAACGTAAGGGGTAACACTGTCGTTTTTTTTTTCTGGTCGAAATTTTGATTTTCGATATCTCAGCTCTGGAAGGGTCTAGAGCCTCCATTGTTGCACTCAGGTCTAAGTCTCATGGCCCTCTATCAGAATCCAGAGTTTTGAGAAGATTGGGGATACTTAATTTTTCGCCCAAAAAAAAAAAAAAAACCTAAGGGGTAACACTGTCGTTTTTTTTTCTGGTCGAAATTTTGATTTTCGATATCTCAGCTCTGGAAGGATCTAGAGCCTCCATTGTTGGACTCAGGTCTATGTCTCATGGCCCTTTATCAGAATCCAGAGTTTTGAGAAGATTGGGGATACTTAATTTTTCACCCCAAAAAAAAAACATAAGGGGTAACACTGTCATTTTTTTTTCTGGTCGAAATTTTGAATTTCGATATCTCAGCTCTGGAAGGGTCTAGAGCCTCCATTGTTGCACTCAGGTCTAAGTCTCATGGCCCTCTATCAGAATCCAGAGTTTTGAGAAGATTGGGGATACTTAATTTTTCGCCCCCCAAAAAAAAACATGAGGGGTAACACTGTCGTTTTTTTTTCTGGTCGAAATTTTGATTTTCGATATCTCAGCTCTGGAAGGATCTAGAGCCTCCATTGTTGCACTCAGGTCTATGTCTCATGGCCCTCTATCAGAATCCAGAGTTTTGAGAAGATTGGGGATACTTAATTTTTCACCCAAAAAAAAAAAACATAAGGGGTAACACTGTCGTTTTTTTTCTGGTCGAAATTTTGATTTTCGATATCTCAGCTCTGGAAGGGTCTAGAGCCTCCATTGTTGCACTCAGGTCTAAGTCTCATGGCCCTCTATCAGAATCCAGAGTTTTGAGAAGATTGGGGATACTTAATTTTTCGCCCAAAAAAAAAAAAACCTAAGGGGTAACACTGTCGTTTTTTTTTCTGGTCGAAATTTTGATTTTCGATATCTCAGCTCTGGAAGGATCTAGAGCCTCCATTGTTGGACTCAGGTCTATGTCTCATGGCCCTTTATCAGAATCCAGAGTTTTGAGAAGATTAGGGATACTTAATTTTTCGCCCAAAAAAAAAAACGTAAGGGGTAACACTGTCGTTTTTTTTTCGGGTCGAAAGTTTGAGTTTCGATATCTCAGCACTGGAAGGGTCTAGAGCCTCCATTGTTGCAATCAGGTCTATGTCTCATGGCCCTCTATCAGAATCCAGAATTTTGAGTAGATTGGGGATACTTAATTTTTCGCCCCCCCCAAAAAAACGTAAGGGGTAACACTGTCGTTTTTTTTTTCTGGTCGAAATTTTGATTTTCGATATCTCAGCTCTGGAAGGGTCTAGAGCCTCCATTGTTGCACTCAGGTCTATGTCTCATGGCCCTCTATCAGAATCCAGAGTTTTGAGAAGATTAGGGATACTTAATTTTTCGCCCAAAAAAAAAACGTAAGGGGTGACACTGTCGTTTTTTTTTTTTCTGGTCGAAATTTTGATTTTCAATATCTCAGCTCTGGAAGGGTCTAGAGCCTCCATTGTTGCACTCAGGTCAATGTCTCATGGCCCTCTATCAGAATCCAGAGTTTTGAGAAGATTGGGGATACTTAATTTTTCGCCCAAAAAAAAAACGTAAGGGGTAACACTGTCGTTTTTTTTTCTGGTCGAAATTTTGATTTTCGATATCTCAGCTCTGGAAGGATCTAGAGCCTCCATTGTTGCACTCAGGTCTATGTCTCATGGCCCTCTATCAGAATCCAGAGTTTTGAGAAGATTAGGGATACTTAATTTTTCGCCCCAAAAAAAAAACGTAAGGGGTAACACTGTCGGTTTTTTTTCGGGTCGAAAGTTTGAGTTTCGATATCTCAGCACTGGAAGGGTCTAGAGCCTCCATTGTTGCACTCAGGTCTATGTCTCATGGCCCTCTATCAGAATCCAGAATTTTGAGAAGATTGGGGATACTTAATTTTTCGCCCCCCAAAAAAAAAACGTAAGGGGCAACACTGTCGTTTTTTTTTTTCTGGTCGAAATTTTGATTTTCGATATCTCAGCTCTGGAAGGGTCTAGAGCCTCCATTGTTGCACTCAGGTCTATGTCTCATGGCCCTCTATCAGAATCCAGAGTTTTGAGAAGATTAGGGATACTTAATTTTTCGCCAAAAAAAAAAACGTAAGGGGTGACACTGTCGTTTTTTTTTTTTCTGGTCGAAATTTTGATTTTCAATATCTCAGCTCTGGAAGGGTCTAGAGCCTCCATTGTTGCACTCAGGTCTATGTCTCATGGCCCTCTATCAGAATCCAGAGTTTTGAGAAGATTGGGGATACTTAATTTTTCACCCAAAAAAAAAAACATAAGGGGTAACACTGTCATTTTTTTTTCTGGTCGAAATTTTGATTTTCGATATCTCAGCTCTGGAAGGGTCTAGAGCCTCCATTGTTGCACTCAGGTCTAAGTCTCATGGCCCTCTATCAGAATCCAGAGTTTTGAGAAGATTGGGGATACTTAATTTTTCACCCCAAAAAAAAAACGTAAGGGGTAACACTGTCGTTTTTTTTTCTGGTCGAAATTTTGATTTTCGATATCTCAGCTCTGGAAGGGTCTAGAGCCTCCATTGTTGCACTCAGGTCTATGTCTCATGGCCCTCTATCAGAATCCAGAGTTTTGAGAAGATTGGGGATACTTAATTTTTCGCCCCAAAAAAAAAACGTAAGGGGTAACACTGTCGGTTTTTTTTCTGGTCGAAATTTTGAATTTCGATATCTCAGCTCTGGAAGGGTTTAGAGCCTCCATTGTTGCACTCAGGTCTAAGTCTCATGGCCCTCTATCAGAATCCAGAGTTTTGAGACGATTGGGGATACTTAATTTTTCGCCCAAAAAAAAAAACGTAAGGGGTAACACTGTCGTTTTTTTTCTGGTCGAAATTTTGAATTTCGATATCTCAGCTCTGGAAGGGTCTAGAGCCTCCATTGTTGCACTCAGGTCTAAGTCTCATGGCCCTCTATCAGAATCCAGAGTTTTGAGAAGATTAGGGATACTTAATTTTTCGCCCAAAAAAAAAACGTAAGGGGTAACACTGTCGGTTTTTTTTCTGGTCGAAATTTTGAATTTCGATATCTCAGCTCTGGAAGGGTCTAGAGCCTCCATTGTTGCACTCAGGTCTAAGTCTCATGGCCCTCTATCAGAATCCAGAGTTTTGAGACGATTGGGGATACTTAATTTTTCGCCCAAAAAAAAAACGTAAGGGGTAACACTGTCGTTTTTTTTCTGGTCGAAATTTTGAATTTCGATATCTCAGCTCTGGAAGGGTCTAGAGCCTCCATTGTTGCACTCAGGTCTAAGTCTCATGGCCCTCTATCAGAATCCAGAGTTTTGAGAAGATTAGGGATACTTAATTTTTCGCCCAAAAAAAAAACGTAAGGCGTAACACTGTCGTTTTTTTTTTCTGGTCGAAATTTTGATTTTCGATATCTCAGCTCTGGAAGGGTCTAGAGCCTCCATTGTTGCACTCAGGTCTAAGTCTCATGGCCCTCTATCAGAATCCAGAGTTTTGAGAAGATTGGGGATACTTAATTTTTCGCCCAAAAAAAAAAAAAACGTAAGGAGTAACACTGTCGTTTTTTTTTCTGGTCAAAATTTTGATTTTCGATATCTCAGCTCTGGAAGGGTCTAGAGCCTCCATTGTTGCACTCAGGTCTAAGTCTCATGGCCCTCTATCAGAATCCAGAGTTTTGAGAAGATTGGGGATACTTAATTTTTCGCCCAAAAAAAAAAAACGTAAGGGGTAACACTGTCGTTTTTTTTTCTGGTCGAAATTTTGATTTTCGATATCTCAGCTCTGGAAGGATCTAGAGCCTCCATTGTTGCACTTAGGTCTATGTCTCATGGCCCTTTATCAGAATCCAGAGTTTTGAGAAGATTAGGGATACTTAATTTTTCGCCCAAAAAAAAAAAACGTAAGGGGTAACACTGTCGTTTTTTTTTCGGGTCGAAAGTTTGAGTTTCGATATCTCAGCACTGGAAGGGTCTAGAGCCTCCATTGTTGCACTCAGTTCTATGTCTCATGGCCCTCTATCAGAATCCAGAGTTTTGAGAAGATTGGGGATACTTAATTTTTCGCCTCAAAAAAAAAAAAAACGTAAGGGGTAACACTGTCGTTTTTTTTTTCGGGTCGAAATTTTGATTTCCGATATCTCAGCTCTGGAAGGGTCTAGAGCCTCCATTGTTGCACTCAGGTCTATGTCTCATGGCCCTCTATCAGAATCCAGAGTTTTGAGAAGATTGGGGATACTTAATTTTTCGCCCCCCAAAAAAAAACGTAAGGGGTAACACTGTCGTTTTTTTTTCTGGTTGATATTTTGATTTTCAATATCTCAGCTCTGGAAGGGTCTAGAGCCTCCATTGTTGCACTCAGGTCTAAGTCTCATGGCCCTCTATCAGAATCCAGAGTTTTGAGAAGATTGGGGATACTTAATTTTTCACCCCAAAAAAAAAACATAAGGGGTAACACTGTCATTTTTTTTTCTGGTCGAAATTTTGAATTTCGATATCTCAGCTCTGGAAGGGTCTAGAGCCTCCATTGTTGCACTCAGGTCTAAGTCTCATGGCCCTCTATCAGAATCCAGAGTTTTGAGAAGATTGGGGATAATTAATTTTTCGCCCCCCAAAAAAAACATGAGGGGTAACACTGTCGTTTTTTTTTCTGGTCGAAATTTTGATTTTCGATATCTCAGCTCTGGAAGGATCTAGAGCCTCCATTGTTGCACTCAGGTCTATGTCTCATGGCCCTCTATCAGAATCCAGAGTTTTGAGAAGATTGGGGATAATTAATTTTTCGCCCCCCCAAAAAAAAAAACATAAGGGGTAACACTGTCGTTTTTTTTTCTGGTCGAAATTTTGATTTTCGATATCTCAGCTCTGGAAGGATCTAGAGCCTCCATTGTTGCACTCAGGTCTATGTCTCATGGCCCTCTATCAGAATCCAGAGTTTTGAGAAGATTGGGGATACTTAATTTTTCACCCAAAAAAAAAAAACATAAGGGGTAACACTGTCGTTTTTTTTTCTGGTCGAAATTTTGATTTTCGATATCTCAGCTCTGGAAGGGTCTAGAGCCTCCATTGTTGCACTCAGGTCTAAGTCTCATGGCCCTCTATCAGAATCCAGAGTTTTGAGAAGATTGGGGATACTTAATTTTTCGCCCAAAAAAAAAAAAAACCTAAGGGGTAACACTGTCGTTTTTTTTTCTCGTCGAAATTTTGATTTTCGATATCTCAGCTCTGGAAGGATCTAGAGCCTCCATTGTTGGACTCAGGTCTATGTCTCATGGCCCTTTATCAGAATCCAGAGTTTTGAGAAGATTAGGGATACTTAATTTTTCGCCCAAAAAAAAAAACGTAAGGGGTAACACTGTCGTTTTTTTTTCGGGTCGAAAGTTTGAGTTTCGATATCTCAGCACTGGAAGGGTCTAGAGCCTCCATTGTTGCAATCAGGTCTATGTCTCATGGCCCTCTATCAGAATCCAGAATTTTGAGTAGATTGGGGATACTTAATTTTTCGCCCCCCCAAAAAAAACGTAAGGGGTAACACTGTCGTTTTTTTTTTCTGGTCGAAATTTTGATTTTCGATATCTCAGCTCTGGAAGGGTCTAGAGCCTCCATTGTTGCACTCAGGTCTATGTCTCATGGCCCTCTATCAGAATCCAGAGTTTTGAGAAGATTAGGGATACTTAATTTTTCGCCCAAAAAAAAAACGTAAGGGGTGACACTGTCGTTTTTTTTTTTTCTGGTCGAAATTTTGATTTTCAATATCTCAGCTCTGGAAGGGTCTAGAGCCTCCATTGTTGCACTCAGGTCAATGTCTCATGGCCCTCTATCAGAATCCAGAGTTTTGAGAAGATTGGGGATACTTAATTTTTCGCCCAAAAAAAAAACGTAAGGGGTAACACTGTCGTTTTTTTTTCTGGTCGAAATTTTGATTTTCGATATCTCAGCTCTGGAAGGATCTAGAGCCTCCATTGTTGCACTCAGGTCTATGTCTCATGGCCCTCTATCAGAATCCAGAGTTTTGAGAAGATTAGGGATACTTAATTTTTCGCCCCAAAAAAAAAACGTAAGGGGTAACACTGTCGGTTTTTTTTCGGGTCGAAAGTTTGAGTTTCGATATCTCAGCACTGGAAGGGTCTAGAGCCTCCATTGTTGCACTCAGGTCTATGTCTCATGGCCCTCTATCAGAATCCAGAATTTTGAGAAGATTGGGGATACTTAATTTTTCGCCCCAAAAAAAAAAAAACGTAAGGGGCAACACTGTCGTTTTTTTTTTTCTGGTCGAAATTTTGATTTTCGATATCTCAGCTCTGGAAGGGTCTAGAGCCTCCATTGTTGCACTCAGGTCTATGTCTCATGGCCCTCTATCAGAATCCAGAGTTTTGAGAAGATTAGGGATACTTAATTTTTCGCCAAAAAAAAAAAAACGTAAGGGGTGACACTGTCGTTTTTTTTTTTTCTGGTCGAAATTTTGATTTTCAATATCTCAGCTCTGGAAGGGTCTAGAGCCTCCATTGTTGCACTCAGGTCTATGTCTCATGGCCCTCTATCAGAATCCAGAGTTTTGAGAAGATTGGGGATACTTAATTTTTCACCCAAAAAAAAAAACATAAGGGGTAACACTGTCATTTTTTTTTCTGGTCGAAATTTTGATTTTCGATATCTCAGCTCTGGAAGGGTCTAGAGCCTCCATTGTTGCACTCAGGTCTAAGTCTCATGGCCCTCTATCAGAATCCAGAGTTTTGAGAAGATTGGGGATACTTAATTTTTCACCCCAAAAAAAAACGTAAGGGGTAACACTGTCGTTTTTTTTCTGGTCGAAATTTTGATTTTCGATATCTCAGCTCTGGAAGGGTCTAGAGCCTCCATTGTTGCACTCAGGTCTATGTCTCATGGCCCTCTATCAGAATCCAGAGTTTTGAGAAGATTGGGGATACGTAATTTTTCGCCCCCAAAAAAAAACGTAAGGGGTAACACTGTCGGTTTTTTTTCTGGTCGAAATTTTGAATTTCGATATCTCAGCTCTGGAAGGGTCTAGAGCCTCCATTGTTGCACTCAGGTCTAAGTCTCATGGCCCTCTATCAGAATCCAGAGTTTTGAGACGATTGGGGATACTTAATTTTTCGCCCAAAAAAAAAAACGTAAGGGGTAACACTGTCGTTTTTTTTCTGGTCGAAATTTTGAATTTCGATATCTCAGCTCTCGCCCAAAAAAAAAACGTAAGGGGTAACACTGTCGGTTTTTTTTCTGGTCGAAATTTTGAATTTCGATATCTCAGCTCTGGAAGGGTCTAGAGCCTCCATTGTTGCACTCAGGTCTAAGTCTCATGGCCCTCTATCAGAATCCAGAGTTTTGAGACGATTGGGGATACTTAATTTTTCGCCCAAAAAAAAAACGTAAGGGGTAACACTGTCGTTTTTTTTCTGGTCGAAATTTTGAATTTCGATATCTCAGCTCTGGAAGGGTCTAGAGCCTCCATTGTTGCACTCAGGTCTAAGTCTCATGGCCCTCTATCAGAATCCAGAGTTTTGAGAAGATTAGGGATACTTAATTTTTCGCCCAAAAAAAAAACGTAAGGCGTAACACTGTCGTTTTTTTTTTCTGGTCGAAATTTTGATTTTCGATATCTCAGCTCTGGAAGGGTCTAGAGCCTCCATTGTTGCACTCAGGTCTAAGTCTCATGGCCCTCTATCAGAATCCAGAGTTTTGAGAAGATTGGGGATACTTAATTTTTCGCCCAAAAAAAAAAAAAACGTAAGGAGTAACACTGTCGTTTTTTTTTCTGGTCAAAATTTTGATTTTCGATATCTCAGCTCTGGAAGGGTCTAGAGCCTCCATTGTTGCACTCAGGTCTAAGTCTCATGGCCCTCTATCAGAATCCAGAGTTTTGAGAAGATTGGGGATACTTAATTTTTCGCCCAAAAAAAAAAAAACGTAAGGGGTAACACTGTCGTTTTTTTTTCTGGTCGAAATTTTGATTTTCGATATCTCAGCTCTGGAAGGATCTAGAGCCTCCATTGTTGCACTCAGGTCTATGTCTCATGGCCCTTTATCAGAATCCAGAGTTTTGAGAAGATTAGGGATACTTAATTTTTCGCCCAAAAAAAAAAAACGTAAGGGGTAACACTGTCGTTTTTTTTTCGGGTCGAAAGTTTGAGTTTCGATATCTCAGCACTGGAAGGGTCTAGAGCCTCCATTGTTGCACTCAGTTCTATGTCTCATGGCCCTCTATCAGATTCCAGAGTTTTGAGAAGATTAGGGATACTTAATTTTTCGCCCAAAAAAAAAAACGTAAGGCGTAACACTGTCGTTTTTTTTTTCTGGTCGAAATTTTGATTTTCGATATCTCAGCTCTGGAAGGGTCTAGAGCCTCCATTGTTGCACTCAGGTCTAAGTCTCATGGCCCTCTATCAGAATCCAGAGTTTTGAGAAGATTGGGGATACTTAATTTTTCGCCCAAAAAAAAAAAAAACGTAAGGAGTAACACTGTCGTTTTTTTTTCTGGTCAAAATTTTGATTTTCGATATCTCAGCTCTGGAAGGGTCTAGAGCCTCCATTGTTGCACTCAGGTCTAAGTCTCATGGCCCTCTATCAGAATCCAGAGTTTTGAGAAGATTGGGGATACTTAATTTTTCGCCCAAAAAAAAAAACGTAAGGGGTAACACTGTCGTTTTTTTTTCTGGTCGAAATTTTGATTTTCGATATCTCAGCTCTGGAAGGATCTAGAGCCTCCATTGTTGCACTCAGGTCTATGTCTCATGGCCCTTTATCAGAATCCAGAGTTTTGAGAAGATTGGGGATACTTAATTTTTCGCCCCAAAAAAAAAACGTAAGGGGTAACACTGTCGGTTTTTTTTCGGGTCGAAAGTTTGAGTTTCGATATCTCAGCACTGGAAGGGTCTAGAGCCTCCATTGTTGCACTCAGGTCTATGTCTCATGGCCCTCTATCAGAATCCAGAATTTTGAGAAGATTGGGGATACTTAATTTTTCGCCCCAAAAAAAAAAAACGTAAGGGGCAACACTGTCGTTTTTTTTTTTCTGGTCGAAATTTTGATTTTCGATATCTCAGCTCTGGAAGGGTCTAGAGCCTCCATTGTTGCACTCAGGTCTATGTCTCATGGCCCTCTATCAGAATCCAGAGTTTTGAGAAGATTAGGGATACTTAATTTTTCGCCAAAAAAAAAAAACGTAAGGGGTGACACTGTCGTTTTTTTTTTTTCTGGTCGAAATTTTGATTTTCAATATCTCAGCTCTGGAAGGGTCTAGAGCCTCCATTGTTGCACTCAGGTCTATGTCTCATGGCCCTCTATCAGAATCCAGAGTTTTGAGAAGATTGGGGATACTTAATTTTTCACCCAAAAAAAAAAAACATAAGGGGTAACACTGTCATTTTTTTTTCTGGTCGAAATTTTGATTTTCGATATCTCAGCTCTGGAAGGGTCTAGAGCCTCCATTGTTGCACTCAGGTCTAAGTCTCATGGCCCTCTATCAGAATCCAGAGTTTTGAGAAGATTGGGGATACTTAATTTTTCACCCCAAAAAAAAACGTAAGGGGTAACACTGTCGTTTTTTTTTCTGGTCGAAATTTTGATTTTCGATATCTCAGCTCTGGAAGGGTCTAGAGCCTCCATTGTTGCACTCAGGTCTATGTCTCATGGCCCTCTATCAGAATCCAGAGTTTTGAGAAGATTGGGGATACTTAATTTTTCGCCCCCAAAAAAAAACGTAAGGGGTAACACTGTCGGTTTTTTTTCTGGTCGAAATTTTGAATTTCGATATCTCAGCTCTGGAAGGGTCTAGAGCCTCCATTGTTGCACTCAGGTCTAAGTCTCATGGCCCTCTATCAGAATCCAGAGTTTTGAGACGATTGGGGATACTTAATTTTTCGCCCAAAAAAAAAAACGTAAGGGGTAACACTGTCGTTTTTTTTCTGGTCGAAATTTTGAATTTCGATATCTCAGCTCTCGCCCAAAAAAAAAACGTAAGGGGTAACACTGTCGGTTTTTTTTCTGGTCGAAATTTTGAATTTCGATATCTCAGCTCTGGAAGGGTCTAGAGCCTCCATTGTTGCACTCAGGTCTAAGTCTCATGGCCCTCTATCAGAATCCAGAGTTTTGAGACGATTGGGGATACTTAATTTTTCGCCCAAAAAAAAAACGTAAGGGGTAACACTGTCGTTTTTTTTCTGGTCGAAATTTTGAATTTCGATATCTCAGCTCTGGAAGGGTCTAGAGCCTCCATTGTTGCACTCAGGTCTAAGTCTCATGGCCCTCTATCAGAATCCAGAGTTTTGAGAAGATTAGGGATACTTAATTTTTCGCCCAAAAAAAAAACGTAAGGCGTAACACTGTCGTTTTTTTTTTCTGGTCGAAATTTTGATTTTCGATATCTCAGCTCTGGAAGGGTCTAGAGCCTCCATTGTTGCACTCAGGTCTAAGTCTCATGGCCCTCTATCAGAATCCAGAGTTTTGAGAAGATTGGGGATACTTAATTTTTCGCCCAAAAAAAAAAAAAACGTAAGGAGTAACACTGTCGTTTTTTTTTCTGGTCAAAATTTTGATTTTCGATATCTCAGCTCTGGAAGGGTCTAGAGCCTCCATTGTTGCACTCAGGTCTAAGTCTCATGGCCCTCTATCAGAATCCAGAGTTTTGAGAAGATTGGGGATACTTAATTTTTCGCCCAAAAAAAAAAAAACGTAAGGGGTAACACTGTCGTTTTTTTTTCTGGTCGAAATTTTGATTTTCGATATCTCAGCTCTGGAAGGATCTAGAGCCTCCATTGTTGCACTCAGGTCTATGTCTCATGGCCCTTTATCAGAATCCAGAGTTTTGAGAAGATTAGGGATACTTAATTTTTCGCCCAAAAAAAAAAAACGTAAGGGGTAACACTGTCGTTTTTTTTTCGGGTCGAAAGTTTGAGTTTCGATATCTCAGCACTGGAAGGGTCTAGAGCCTCCATTGTTGCACTCAGTTCTATGTCTCATGGCCCTCTATCAGATTCCAGAGTTTTGAGAAGATTAGGGATACTTAATTTTTCGCCCAAAAAAAAAAACGTAAGGCGTAACACTGTCGTTTTTTTTTTCTGGTCGAAATTTTGATTTTCGATATCTCAGCTCTGGAAGGGTCTAGAGCCTCCATTGTTGCACTCAGGTCTAAGTCTCATGGCCCTCTATCAGAATCCAGAGTTTTGAGAAGATTGGGGATACTTAATTTTTCGCCCAAAAAAAAAAAAAACGTAAGGAGTAACACTGTCGTTTTTTTTTCTGGTCAAAATTTTGATTTTCGATATCTCAGCTCTGGAAGGGTCTAGAGCCTCCATTGTTGCACTCAGGTCTAAGTCTCATGGCCCTCTATCAGAATCCAGAGTTTTGAGAAGATTGGGGATACTTAATTTTTCGCCCAAAAAAAAAAACGTAAGGGGTAACACTGTCGTTTTTTTTTCTGGTCGAAATTTTGATTTTCGATATCTCAGCTCTGGAAGGATCTAGAGCCTCCATTGTTGCACTCAGGTCTATGTCTCATGGCCCTTTATCAGAATCCAGAGTTTTGAGAAGATTGGGGATACTTAATTTTTCGCCCAAAAAAAAAAAACGTAAGGGGTAACACTGTCGTTTTTTTTTCGGGTCGAAAGTTTGAGTTTCGATATCTCAGCACTGGAAGGGTCTAGAGCCTCCATTGTTGCACTCAGTTCTATGTCTCATGGCCCTCTATCAGAATCCAGAATTTTGAGAAGATTGGGGATACTTAATTTTTCGCCCAAAAAAAAAACGTAAGGGGTGACACTGTCGTTTTTTTTTTTCTGGTTGAAATTTTGATTTTCAATATCTCAGCTCTGGAAGGGTCTAGAGCCTCCATTGTTGCACTCAGGTCTATGTCTCATGGCCCTCTATCAGAATCCAGAGTTTTGAGAAGATTGGGGATACTTAATTTTTCACCCAAAAAAAAAAACATAAGGGGTAACACTGTCATTTTTTTTTCTGGTCGAAATTTTGATTTTCGATATCTCAGCTCTGGAAGGGTCTAGAGCCTCCATTGTTGCACTCAGGTCTAAGTCTCATGGCCCTCTATCAGAATCCAGAGTTTTGAGAAGATTAGGGATACTTAATTTTTCGCCCAAAAAAAAAAAACCTAAGGGGTAACACTGTCATTTTTTTTTTCTGGTCGAAATTTTGAATTTCGATATCTCAGCTCTGGAAGGGTCTAGAGCCTCCATTGTTGCACTCAGGTCTAAGTCTCATGGCCCTCTATCAGAATCCAGAGTTTTGAGAAGATTAGGGATACTTAATTTTTCGCCCAAAAAAAAAAACGTAAGGGGTAACACTGTCGGTTTTTTTTCTGGTCGAAATTTTGAATTTCGATATCTCAGCTCTGGAAGGGTCTAGAGCCTCCATTGTTGCACTCAGGTCTAAGTCTCATGGCCCTCTATCAGAATCCAGAGTTTTGAGACGATTGGGGATACTTAATTTTTCGCCCCAAAAAAAAAACGTAAGGGGTAACACTGTCGTTTTTTTTCTGGTCGAAATTTTGAATTTCGATATCTCAGCTCTGGAAGGGTCTAGAGCCTCCATTGTTGCACTCAGGTCTAAGTCTCATGGCCCTCTATCAGAATCCAGAGTTTTGAGAAGATTAGGGATACTTAATTTTTCGCCCAAAAAAAAAAACGTAAGGCGTAACACTGTCGTTTTTTTTTTCTGGTCGAAATTTTGATTTTCGATATCTCAGCTCTGGAAGGGTCTAGAGCCTCCATTGTTGCACTCAGGTCTAAGTCTCATGGCCCTCTATCAGAATCCAGAGTTTTGAGAAGATTGGGGATACTTAATTTTTCGCCCAAAAAAAAAAAAACGTAAGGAGTAACACTGTCGTTTTTTTTTCTGGTCAAAATTTTGATTTTCGATATCTCAGCTCTGGAAGGGTCTAGAGCCTCCATTGTTGCACTCAGGTCTAAGTCTCATGGCCCTCTATCAGAATCCAGAGTTTTGAGAAGATTGGGGATACTTAATTTTTCGCCCAAAAAAAAAAAAACTTAAGGGGTAACACTGTCGGTTTTTTTTCTGGTCGAAATTTTGATTTTCGATATCTCAGCTCTGGAAGGATCTAGAGCCTCCATTGTTGCACTCAGGTCTATGTCTCATGGCCCTTTATCAGAATCCAGAGTTTTGAGAAGATTAGGGATACTTAATTTTTCGCCCAAAAAAAAAAACGTAAGGGGTAACACTGTCGTTTTTTTTTCGGGTCGAAAGTTTGAGTTTCGATATCTCAGCACTGGAAGGGTCTAGAGCCTCCATTGTTGCACTCAGTTCTATGTCTCATGGCCCTCTATCAGAATCCAGAGTTTTGAGAAGATTAGGGATACTTAATTTTTCGCCCAAAAAAAAAAACGTAAGGCGTAACACTGTCGTTTTTTTTTTCTGGTCGAAATTTTGATTTTCGATATCTCAGCTCTGGAAGGGTCTAGAGCCTCCATTGTTGCACTCAGGTCTAAGTCTCATGGCCCTCTATCAGAATCCAGAGTTTTGAGAAGATTGGGGATACTTAATTTTTCGCCCAAAAAAAAAAAACGTAAGGAGTAACACTGTCGTTTTTTTTTCTGGTCAAAATTTTGATTTTCGATATCTCAGCTCTGGAAGGGTCTAGAGCCTCCATTGTTGCACTCAGGTCTAAGTCTCATGGCCCTCTATCAGAATCCAGAGTTTTGAGAAGATTGGGGATACTTAATTTTTCGCCCAAAAAAAAAAAACGTAAGGGGTAACACTGTCGTTTTTTTTTCTGGTCGAAATTTTGATTTTCGATATCTCAGCTCTGGAAGGATCTAGAGCCTCCATTGTTGCACTCAGGTCTATGTCTCATGGCCCTTTATCAGAATCCAGAGTTTTGAGAAGATTAGGGATACTTAATTTTTCGCCCAAAAAAAAAAACGTAAGGGGTAACACTGTCGTTTTTTTTTTCTGGTCGAAAGTTTGAGTTTCGATATCTCAGCACTGGAAGGGTCTAGAGCCTCCATTGTTGCACTCAGTTCTATGTCTCATGGCCCTCTATCAGAATCCAGAATTTTGAGAAGATTGAGGATACTTAATTTTTCGCCCAAAAAAAAAAACGTAAGGGGTGACACTGTCGTTTTTTTTTTTCTGGTTGAAATTTTGATTTTCAATATCTCAGCTCTGGAAGGGTCTAGAGCCTCCATTGTTGCACTCAGGTCTATGTCTCATGGCCCTCTATCAGAATCCAGA
The DNA here is from genome assembly GCF_988280905.1 of Pimephales promelas. NCBI lineage: Eukaryota > Metazoa > Chordata > Actinopteri > Cypriniformes > Leuciscidae > Pimephales > Pimephales promelas. Next base: position 4,278,474 of record NC_142784.1, on the reverse strand, counting down.
GTTTTGAGAAGATTGGGGATACTTAATTTTTCACCCAAAAAAAAAAACATAAGGGGTAACACTGTCATTTTTTTTTCTGGTCGAAATTTTGATTTTCGATATCTCAGCTCTGGAAGGGTCTAGAGCCTCCATTGTTGCACTCAGGTCTAAGTCTCATGGCCCTCTATCAGAATCCAGAGTTTTGAGAAGATTAGGGATACTTAATTTTTCGCCCAAAAAAAAAAACCTAAGGGGTAACACTGTCATTTTTTTTTTCTGGTCGAAATTTTGAATTTCGATATCTCAGCTCTGGAAGGGTCTAGAGCCTCCATTGTTGCACTCAGGTCTATGTCTCATGGCCCTCTATCAGAATCCAGAGTTTTGAGAAGATTGGGGATACTTAATTTTTCGCCCCCCCAAAAAAAAACGTAAGGGGTAAGTAACACTGTCGTTTTTTTTTTTCTGGTCGAAATTTTGAATTTCGATATCTCAGCTCTGGAAGGGTCTAGAGCCTCCATTGTTGCACTCAGGTCTAAGTCTCATGGCCCTCTATCAGAATCCAGAGTTTTGAGAAGATTAGGGATACTTAATTTTTCGCCCCCCCAAAAAAAACGTAAGGGGTAACACTGTCGTTTTTTTTTCGGGTCCAAAGTTTGAGTTTCGATATCTCAGACCTGGAAGGGTCTAGAGCCTCCATTGTTGCACTCAGGTCTATGTCTCGTGGCCCTCTATCAGAATCCAGAGTTTTGAGAAGATTGGGGATACTTAATTTTTCGCCCCCCCAAAAAAAAACGTAAGGGGTAAGTAACACTGTCGTTTTTTTTTTCTGGTCGAAATTTTGATTTTCGATATCTCAGCTCTGAAAGGGTCTAGAGCCTCCATTGTTGCACTCAGGTCTATGTCTCATGGCCCTCTATCAGAATCCAGAGTTTTGAGAAGATTGGGGATACTTAATTTTTCGCCTCAAAAAAAAAAAAAACGTAAGGGGTAACACTGTCGTTTTTTTTTTCGGGTCGAAATTTTGATTTCCGATATCTCAGCTCTGGAAGGGTCTAGAGCCTCCATTGTTGCACTCAGGTCTATGTCTCATGGCCCTCTATCAGAATCCAGAGTTTTGAGAAGATTGGGGATACTTAATTTTTCGCCCCCCCAAAAATAACGTAAGGGGTAACACTGTCGTTTTTTTTTCTGGTCGATATTTTGATTTTCAATATCTCAGCTCTGGAAGGGTCTAGAGCCTCCATTGTTGCACTCAGGTCTAAGTCTCATGGCCCTCTATCAGAATCCAGAGTTTTGAGAAGATTGGGGATACTTAATTTTTCACCCCAAAAAAAAAACATAAGGGGTAACACTGTCATTTTTTTTTCTGGTCGAAATTTTGAATTTCGATATCTCAGCTCTGGAAGGGTCTAGAGCCTCCATTGTTGCACTCAGGTCTAAGTCTCATGGCCCTCTATCAGAATCCAGAGTTTTGAGAAGATTGGGGATACTTAATTTTTCGCCCCCCCAAAAAAAACATGAGGGGTAACACTGTCGTTTTTTTTTCTGGTCGAAATTTTGATTTTCGATATCTCAGCTATGGAAGGATCTAGAGCCTCCATTGTTGCACTCAGGTCTATGTCTCATGGCCCTCTATCAGAATCCAGAGTTTTGAGAAGATTGGGGATACTTAATTTTTCACCCAAAAAAAAAAAACATAAGGGGTAACACTGTCGTTTTTTTTTTCTGGTCGAAATTTTGAATTTCGATATCTCAGCTCTGGAAGGGTCTAGAGCCTCCATTGTTGCACTCAGGTCTAAGTCTCATGGCCCTCTATCAGAATCCAGAGTTTTGAGAAGATTAGGGATACTTAATTTTTCGCCCAAAAAAAAAAACGTAAGGGGTAACACTGTCGTTTTTTTTCGGGTCGAAAGTTTGAGTTTCGATATCTCAGCTCTGGAAGGGTCTAGAGCCTCCATTGTTGCACTCAGGTCTAAGTCTCATGGCCCTCTATCAGAATCCAGAGTTTTGAAAAGATTGGGGATACTTAATTTTTCGCCCAAAAAAAAAAAACGTAAGGGGTAACACTGTCGTTTTTTTTTCGGGTCGAAAGTTTGAATTTCGATATCTCAGCACTGGAAGGGTCTAGAGCCTCCATTGTTGCACTCAGGTCTATGTCTCATGGCCCTCTATCAGACTCCAGAATTTTGAGAAGATTGGGGATACTTAATTTTTCGCCCCAAAAAAAAAAACGTAAGGGGTAACACTGTCGTTTTTTTTTTCTGGTCGAAATTTTGATTTTCGATATCTCAGCTCTGGAAGGGTCTAGAGCCTCCATTGTTGCACTCAGGTCTATGTCTCATGGCCCTCTATCAGAATCCAGAGTTTTGAGAAGATTAGGGATACTAAATTTTTAGCCCAAAAAAAAAAAACGTAAGGGGTGACACTGTCGTTTTTTTTTTTTTTTCTGGTCGAAATTTTGATTTTCAATATCTCAGCTCTGGAAGGGTCTAGAGCCTCCATTGTTGCACTCAGGTCTATGTCTCATGGCCCTCTATCAGAATCCAGAGTTTTGAGAAGATTGGGGATACTTAATATTTCACCCAAAAAAAAAAAACATAAGGGGTAACACTGTCATTTTTTTTTCTGGTCGAAATTTTGATTTTCGATATCTCAGCTCTGGAAGGGTCTAGAGCCTCCATTGTTGCACTCAGGTCTATGTCTCATGGCCCTCTATCAGAATCCAGAGTTTTGAGAAGATTGGGGATACTTAATTTTTCGCCCCAAAAAAAAAAAACGTAAGGGGTAACACTGTCGTTTTTTTTTCTGGTCGAAATTTTGAATTTCGATGTCTCAGCTCTGGAAGGGTCTAGAGCCTCCATTGTTGCACTCAGGTCTAAGTCTCATGGCCCTCTATCAGAATCCAGAGTTTTGAGACGATTGGGGATACTTAATTTTTCGCCCAAAAAAAAAAACGTAAGGGGTAACACTGTCGTTTTTTTTTCTGGTCGAAATTTTGAATTTCGATATCTCAGCTCTGGAAGGGTCTAGAGCCTCCATTGTTGCACTCAGGTCTAAGTCTCATGGCCCTCTATCAGAATCCAGAGTTTTGAGAAGATTAGGGATACTTAATTTTTAGCCAAAAAAAAAAACGTAAGGGGTAACACTGTCGTTTTTTTTTTCTGGTCGAAATTTTGATTTTCGATATCTCAGCTCTGGAAGGGTCTAGAGCCTCCATTGTTGCACTCAGGTCTAAGTCTCATGGCCCTCTGTCAGAATCCAGAGTTTTGAGAAGATTGGGGATACTTAATTTTTCGCCCCAAAAAAAAAAAAACCTAAGGGGTAACACTGTCGTTTTTTTTTCTGGTCGAAATTTTGATTTTCGATATCTCAGCTCTGGAAGGATCTAGAGCCTCCATTGTTGCACTCAGGTCTAAGTCTCATGGCCCTCTATCAGAATCCAGAGTTTTGAGAAGATTAGGGATACTTAATTTTTCGCCCCAAAAAAAAAAACGTAAGGGGTAACACTGTCGGTTTTTTTTCGGGTCGAAAGTTTGAGTTTCGATATCTCAGCACTGGAAGGGTCTAGAGCCTCCATTGTTGCACTCAGGTCTATGTCTCATGGCCCTCTATCAGAATCCAGAATTTTGAGAAGATTGGGGATACTTAATTTTTCGCCCCCAAAAAAAAAAACGTAAGGGGCAACACTGTCGTTTTTTTTTTTCTGGTCGAAATTTTGATTTTCGATATCTCAGCTCTGAAAGGGTCTAGAGCCTCCATTGTTGCACTCAGGTCTATTTCTCATGGCCCTCTATCAGAATCCAGAGTTTTGAGAAGATTGGGGATACTTAATTTTTCGCCCAAAAAAAAAAAAACGTAAGGGGTAACACTGTCGGTTTTTTTTCTGGTCGAAATTTTGAATTTCGATATCTCAGCTCTGGAAGGGTCTAGAGCCTCCATTGTTGCACTCAGGTCTAAGTCTCATGGCCCTCTATCAGAATCCAGAGTTTTGAGAAGATTAGGGATACTTAATTTTTCGCCCAAAAAAAAAACCTAAGGGGTAACACTGTCATTTTTTTTTTCTGGTCGAAATTTTGAATTTCGATATCTCAGCTCTGGAAGGGTCTAGAGCCTCCATTGTTGCACTCAGGTCTAAGTCTCATGGCCCTCTATCAGAATCCAGAGTTTTGAGAAGATTGGGGATACTTAATTTTTCGCCCAAAAAAAAAAAACGTAAGGGGTAACACTGTCGTTTTTTTTTTCGGGTCGAAATTTTGATTTTCGATATCTCAGCTCTGGAAGGGTCTAGAGCGTCCATTGTTGCACTCAGGTCTATGTCTCATGGCCCTCTATCAGAATCCAGAGTTTTGAGAAGATTGGGGATACTTAATTTTTCGCCCCCCCAAAAAAAACGTAAGGGGTAACACTGTCGTTTTTTTTTCGGGTCCAAAGTTTGAGTTTCGATATCTCAGACCTGGAAGGGTCTAGAGCCTTCATTGTTGCACTCAGGTCTATGTCTCATGGCCCTCTATCAGAATCCAGAGTTTTGAGAAGATTGGGGATACTTAATTTTTCGCCCCCCAAAAAAAAACGTAAGGGGTAAGTAACACTGTCGTTTTTTTTTCTGGTCGAAATTTTGATTTTCGATATCTCAGCTCTGAAATGGTCTAGAGCCTCCATTGTTGCACTCAGGTCTATGTCTCATGGCCCTCTATCAGAATCCAGAGTTTTGAGAAGATTGGGGATACTTAATTTTTCGCCTCAAAAAAAAAAAAAACGTAAGGGGTAACACTGTCGTTTTTTTTTTCGGGTCGAAATTTTGATTTCCGATATCTCAGCTCTGGAAGGGTCTAGAGCCTCCATTGTTGCACTCAGGTCTATGTCTCATGGCCCTCTATCAGAATCCAGAGTTTTGAGAAGATTGGGGATACTTAATTTTTCGCCCCCCCAAAAAAAACGTAAGGGGTAACACTGTCGTTTTTTTTTCTGGTCGATATTTTGATTTTCAATATCTCAGCTCTGGAAGGGTCTAGAGCCTCCATTGTTGCACTCAGGTCTAAGTCTCATGGCCCTCTATCAGAATCCAGAGTTTTGAGAAGATTGGGGATACTTAATTTTTCACCCCAAAAAAAAAACATAAGGGGTAACACTGTCATTTTTTTTTCTGGTTGAAATTTTGAATTTCGATATCTCAGCTCTGGAAGGGTCTAGAGCCTCCATTGTTGCACTCAGGTCTAAGTCTCATGGCCCTCTATCAGAATCCAGAGTTTTGAGAAGATTGGGGATACTTAATTTTTCGCCCCCCAAAAAAAAACATGAGGGGTAACACTGTCGTTTTTTTTCTGGTCGAAATTTTGATTTTCGATATCTCAGCTCTGGAAGGATCTAGAGCCTCCATTGTTGCACTCAGGTCTATGTCTCATGGCCCTCTATCAGAATCCAGAATTTTGAGAAGATTGGGGATACTTAATTTTTCGCCCAAAAAAAAAAAACGTAAGGGGTAACACTGTCGTTTTTTTTTCGGGTCGAAATTTTGATTTTCGATATCTCAGCTCTGGAAGGGTCTAGAGCCTCCATTGTTGCACTCAGGTCTATGTCTCATGGCCCTCTATCAGAATCCAGAGTTTTGAGAAGATTGGGGATACTTAATTTTTCGCCCCCCCAAAAAAAACGTAAGGGGTAACACTGTCGTTTTTTTTTCGGGTCCAAAGTTTGAGTTTCGATATCTCAGACCTGGAAGGGTCTAGAGCCTCCATTGTTGCACTCAGGTCTATGTCTCATGGCCCTCTATCAGAATCCAGAGTTTTGAGAAGATTGGGGATACTTAATTTTTCGCCCCCCCAAAAAAAACGTAAGGGGTAAGTAACACTGTCGTTTTTTTTTCTGGTCGAAATTTTGATTTTCGATATCTCAGCTCTGAAATGGTCTAGAGCCTCCATTGTTGCACTCAGGTCTATGTCTCATGGCCCTCTATCAGAATCCAGAGTTTTGAGAAGATTGGGGATACTTAATTTTTCGCCTCAAAAAAAAAAAACGTAAGGGGTAACACTGTCGTTTTTTTTTTCGGGTCGAAATTTTGATTTCCGATATCTCAGCTCTGGAAGGGTCTAGAGCCTCCATTGTTGCACTCAGGTCTATGTCTCATGGCCCTCTATCAGAATCCAGAGTTTTGAGAAGATTGGGGATACTTAATTTTTCGCCCCCCCAAAAAAAACGTAAGGGGTAACACTGTCGTTTTTTTTTCTGGTCGATATTTTGATTTTCAATATCTCAGCTCTGGAAGGGTCTAGAGCCTCCATTGTTGCACTCAGGTCTAAGTCTCATGGCCCTCTATCAGAATCCAGAGTTTTGAGAAGATTGGGGATACTTAATTTTTCACCCCCAAAAAAAAACATAAGGGGTAACACTGTCATTTTTTTTTCTGGTCGAAATTTTGAATTTCGATATCTCAGCTCTGGAAGGGTCTAGAGCCTCCATTGTTGCACTCAGGTCTAAGTCTCATGGCCCTCTATCAGAATCCAGAGTTTTGAGAAGATTAGGGATACTTAATTTTTCGCCCAAAAAAAAAAACGTAAGGGGTAACACTGTCGTTTTTTTTCGGGTCGAAAGTTTGAGTTTCGATATCTCAGCTCTGGAAGGGTCTAGAGCCTCCATTGTTGCACTCAGGTCTAAGTCTCATGGCCCTCTATCAGAATCCAGAGTTTTGAGAAGATTGGGGATACTTAATTTTTCGCCCAAAAAAAAAAAACGTAAGGGGTAACACTGTCGTTTTTTTTTCGGGTCGAAAGTTTGAATTTCGATATCTCAGCACTGGAAGGGTCTAGAGCCTCCATTGTTGCACTCAGGTCTATGTCTCATGGCCCTCTATCAGACTCCAGAATTTTGAGAAGATTGGGGATACTTAATTTTTCGCCCCAAAAAAAAAACGTAAGGGGTAACACTGTCGTTTTTTTTTTCTGGTCGAAATTTTGATTTTCGATATCTCAGCTCTGGAAGGGTCTAGAGCCTCCATTGTTGCACTCAGGTCTATGTCTCATGGCCCTCTATCAGAATCCAGAGTTTTGAGAAGATTAGGGATACTAAATTTTTAGCCCAAAAAAAAAAAACGTAAGGGGTGACACTGTCGTTTTTTTTTTTTTTCTGGTCGAAATTTTGATTTTCAATATCTCAGCTCTGGAAGGGTCTAGAGCCTCCATTGTTGCACTCAGGTCTATGTCTCATGGCCCTCTATCAGAATCCAGAGTTTTGAGAAGATTGGGGATACTTAATTTTTCACCCAAAAAAAAAAAACATAAGGGGTAACACTGTCATTTTTTTTTCTGGTCGAAATTTTGATTTTCGATATCTCAGCTCTGGAAGGGTCTAGAGCCTCCATTGTTGCACTCAGGTCTATGTCTCATGGCCCTCTATCAGAATCCAGAGTTTTGAGAAGATTGGGGATACTTAATTTTTCGCCCCCAAAAAAAAAACGTAAGGGGTAACACTGTCGTTTTTTTTTCTGGTCGAAATTTTGAATTTCGATGTCTCAGCTCTGGAAGGGTCTAGAGCCTCCATTGTTGCACTCAGGTCTAAGTCTCATGGCCCTCTATCAGAATCCAGAGTTTTGAGACGATTGGGGATACTTAATTTTTCGCCCAAAAAAAAAAAACGTAAGGGGTAACACTGTCGTTTTTTTTTCTGGTCGAAATTTTGAATTTCGATATCTCAGATCTGGAAGGGTCTAGAGCCTCCATTGTTGCACTCAGGTCTAAGTCTCATGGCCCTCTATCAGAATCCAGAGTTTTGAGAAGATTAGGGATACTTAATTTTTCGCCCAAAAAAAAAAACGTAAGGGGTAACACTGTCGTTTTTTTTCGGGTCGAAAGTTTGAGTTTCGATATCTCAGCTCTGGAAGGGTCTAGAGCCTCCATTGTTGCACTCAGGTCTAAGTCTCATGGCCCTCTATCAGAATCCAGAGTTTTGAGAAGATTGGGGATACTTAATTTTTCGCCCAAAAAAAAAAACGTAAGGGGTAACACTGTCGTTTTTTTTTCGGGTCGAAAGTTTGAATTTCGATATCTCAGCACTGGAAGGGTCTAGAGCCTCCATTGTTGCACTCAGGTCTATGTCTCATGGCCCTCTATCAGACTCCAGAATTTTGAGAAGATTGGGGATACTTAATTTTTCGCCCCAAAAAAAAAACGTAAGGGGTAACACTGTCGTTTTTTTTTTCTGGTCGAAATTTTGATTTTCGATATCTCAGCTCTGGAAGGGTCTAGAGCCTCCATTGTTGCACTCAGGTCTATGTCTCATGGCCCTCTATCAGAATCCAGAGTTTTGAGAAGATTAGGGATACTAAATTTTTAGCCCAAAAAAAAAAACGTAAGGGGTGACACTGTCGTTTTTTTTTTTTTTTCTGGTCGAAATTTTGATTTTCAATATCTCAGCTCTGGAAGGGTCTAGAGCCTCCATTGTTGCACTCAGGTCTATGTCTCATGGCCCTCTATCAGAATCCAGAGTTTTGAGAAGATTGGGGATACTTAATTTTTCACCCAAAAAAAAAAAACATAAGGGGTAACACTGTCATTTTTTTTTCTGGTCGAAATTTTGATTTTCGATATCTCAGCTCTGGAAGGGTCTAGAGCCTCCATTGTTGCACTCAGGTCTATGTCTCATGGCCCTCTATCAGAATCCAGAGTTTTGAGAAGATTGGGGATACTTAATTTTTCGCCCCCCAAAAAAAAACGTAAGGGGTAACACTGTCGTTTTTTTTTCTGGTCGAAATTTTGAATTTCGATGTCTCAGCTCTGGAAGGGTCTAGAGCCTCCATTGTTGCACTCAGGTCTAAGTCTCATGGCCCTCTATCAGAATCCAGAGTTTTGAGACGATTGGGGATACTTAATTTTTCGCCCAAAAAAAAAAAACGTAAGGGGTAACACTGTCGTTTTTTTTTCTGGTCGAAATTTTGAATTTCGATATCTCAGCTCTGGAAGGGTCTAGAGCCTCCATTGTTGCACTCAGGTCTAAGTCTCATGGCCCTCTATCAGAATCCAGAGTTTTGAGAAGATTAGGGATACTTAATTTTTCGCCAAAAAAAAAAACGTAAGGGGTAACACTGTCGTTTTTTTTTTCTGGTCGAAATTTTGATTTTCGATATCTCAGCTCTGGAAGGGTCTAGAGCCTCCATTGTTGCACTCAGGTCTAAGTCTCATGGCCCTCTATCAGAATCCAGAGTTTTGAGAAGATTGGGGATACTTAATTTTTCGCCCAAAAAAAAAAAAAACCTAAGGGGTAACACTGTCGTTTTTTTTTCTGGTCGAAATTTTGATTTTCGATATCTCAGCTCTGGAAGGATCTAGAGCCTCCATTGTTGCACTCAGGTCTAAGTCTCATGGCCCTCTATCAGAATCCAGAGTTTTGAGAAGATTAGGGATACTTAATTTTTCGCCCCAAAAAAAAAACGTAAGGGGTAACACTGTCGGTTTTTTTTCGGGTCGAAAGTTTGAGTTTCGATATCTCAGCACTGGAAGGGTCTAGAGCCTCCATTGTTGCACTCAGGTCTATGTCTCATGGCCCTCTATCAGAATCCAGAGTTTTGAGAAGATTGGGGATACTTAATTTTTCGCCCCAAAAAAAAAACGTAAGGGGTAACACTGTCGGTTTTTTTTCTGGTCGAAATTTTGAATTTCGATATCTCAGCTCTGGAAGGGTCTAGAGCCTCCATTGTTGCACTCAGGTCTAAGTCTCATGGCCCTCTATCAGAATCCAGAGTTTTGAGACGATTGGGGATACTTAATTTTTCGCCCAAAAAAAAAAACGTAAGGGGTAACACTGTCGTTTTTTTTCTGGTCGAAATTTTGAATTTCGATATCTCAGCTCTGGAAGGGTCTAGAGCCTCCATTGTTGCACTCAGGTCTAAGTCTCATGGCCCTCTATCAGAATCCAGAGTTTTGAGAAGATTAGGGATACTTAATTTTTCGCCCAAAAAAAAAAAACGTAAGGGGTAACACTGTCGGTTTTTTTTCTGGTCGAAATTTTGAATTTCGATATCTCAGCTCTGGAAGGGTCTAGAGCCTCCATTGTTGCACTCAGGTCTAAGTCTCATGGCCCTCTATCAGAATCCAGAGTTTTGAGACGATTGGGGATACTTAATTTTTCGCCCAAAAAAAAAAAACGTAAGGGGTAACACTGTCGTTTTTTTTCTGGTCGAAATTTTGAATTTCGATATCTCAGCTCTGGAAGGGTCTAGAGCCTCCATTGTTGCACTCAGGTCTAAGTCTCATGGCCCTCTATCAGAATCCAGAGTTTTGAGAAGATTAGGGATACTTAATTTTTCGCCCAAAAAAAAAAACGTAAGGCGTAACACTGTCGTTTTTTTTTTCTGGTCGAAATTTTGATTTTCGATATCTCAGCTCTGGAAGGGTCTAGAGCCTCCATTGTTGCACTCAGGTCTAAGTCTCATGGCCCTCTATCAGAATCCAGAGTTTTGAGAAGATTGGGGATACTTAATTTTTCGCCCAAAAAAAAAAAAAACGTAAGGAGTAACACTGTCGTTTTTTTTTCTGGTCAAAATTTTGATTTTCGATATCTCAGCTCTGGAAGGGTCTAGAGCCTCCATTGTTGCACTCAGGTCTAAGTCTCATGGCCCTCTATCAGAATCCAGAGTTTTGAGAAGATTGGGGATACTTAATTTTTCGCCCAAAAAAAAAAAAACGTAAGGGGTAACACTGTCGTTTTTTTTTCTGGTCGAAATTTTGATTTTCGATATCTCAGCTCTGGAAGGATCTAGAGCCTCCATTGTTGCACTCAGGTCTATGTCTCATGGCCCTTTATCAGAATCCAGAGTTTTGAGAAGATTAGGGATACTTAATTTTTCGCCCAAAAAAAAAAAACGTAAGGGGTAACACTGTCGTTTTTTTTTCGGGTCGAAAGTTTGAGTTTCGATATCTCAGCACTGGAAGGGTCTAGAGCCTCCATTGTTGCACTCAGTTCTATGTCTCATGGCCCTCTATCAGAATCCAGAGTTTTGAGAAGATTAGGGATACTTAATTTTTCGCCCAAAAAAAAAAACGTAAGGCGTAACACTGTCGTTTTTTTTTCTGGTCGAAATTTTGATTTTCGATATCTCAGCTCTGGAAGGGTCTAGAGCCTCCATTGTTGCACTCAGGTCTAAGTCTCATGGCCCTCTATCAGAATCCAGAGTTTTGAGAAGATTGGGGATACTTAATTTTTCGCCCAAAAAAAAAAAAACGTAAGGAGTAACACTGTCGTTTTTTTTTCTGGTCAAAATTTTGATTTTCGATATCTCAGCTCTGGAAGGGTCTAGAGCCTCCATTGTTGCACTCAGGTCTAAGTCTCATGGCCCTCTATCAGAATCCAGAGTTTTGAGAAGATTGGGGATACTTAATTTTTCGCCCAAAAAAAAAAAACGTAAGGGGTAACACTGTCGTTTTTTTTTCTGGTCGAAATTTTGATTTTCGATATCTCAGCTCTGGAAGGATCTAGAGCCTCCATTGTTGCACTCAGGTCTATGTCTCATGGCCCTTTATCAGAATCCAGAGTTTTGAGAAGATTAGGGATACTTAATTTTTCGCCCAAAAAAAAAAAACGTAAGGGGTAACACTGTCGTTTTTTTTTCGGGTCGAAAGTTTGAGTTTCGATATCTCAGCACTGGAAGGGTCTAGAGCCTCCATTGTTGCACTCAGTTCTATGTCTCATGGCCCTCTATCAGAATCCAGAATTTTGAGAAGATTGGGGATACTTAATTTTTCGCCCAAAAAAAAAAACGTAAGGGGTGACACTGTCGTTTTTTTTTTTCTGGTTGAAATTTTGATTTTCAATATCTCAGCTCTGGAAGGGTCTAGAGCCTCCATTGTTGCACTCAGGTCTATGTCTCATGGCCCTCTATCAGAATCCAGAGTTTTGAGAAGATTGGGGATACTTAATTTTTCACCCAAAAAAAAAAACATAAGGGGTAACACTGTCATTTTTTTTTCTGGTCGAAATTTTGATTTTCGATATCTCAGCTCTGGAAGGGTCTAGAGCCTCCATTGTTGCACTCAGGTCTAAGTCTCATGGCCCTCTATCAGAATCCAGAGTTTTGAGAAGATTAGGGATACTTAATTTTTCGCCCAAAAAAAAAAAACCTAAGGGGTAACACTGTCATTTTTTTTTTCTGGTCGAAATTTTGAATTTCGATATCTCAGCTCTGGAAGGGTCTAGAGCCTCCATTGTTGCACTCAGGTCTAAGTCTCATGGCCCTCTATCAGAATCCAGAGTTTTGAGAAGATTGGGGATACTTAATTTTTCGCCCAAAAAAAAAAAAACGTAAGGGGTAACACTGTCGTTTTTTTTTTCGGGTCGAAATTTTGATTTTCGATATCTCAGCTCTGGAAGGGTCTAGAGCCTCCATTGTTGCACTCAGGTCTATGTCTCATGGCCCTCTATCAGAATCCAGAGTTTTGAGAAGATTGGGGATACTTAATTTTTCGCCCCCCCAAAAAAAACGTAAGGGGTAACACTGTTGTTTTTTTTTCGGGTCCAAAGTTTGAGTTTCGATATCTCAGACCTGGAAGGGTCTAGAGCCTCCATTGTTGCACTCAGGTCTATGTCTCGTGGCCCTCTATCAGAATCCAGAGTTTTGAGAAGATTGGGGATACTTAATTTTTCGCCCCCCAAAAAAAAACGTAAGGGGTAAGTAACACTGTCGTTTTTTTTTTTCTGGTCGAAATTTTGATTTTCGATATCTCAGCTCTGAAAGGGTCTAGAGCCTCCATTGTTGCACTCAGGTCTATGTCTCATGGCCCTCTATCAGAATCCAGAGTTTTGAGAAGATTGGGGATACTTAATTTTTCGCCTCAAAAAAAAAAAAAAACGTAAGGGGTAACACTGTCGTTTTTTTTTTCGGGTCGAAATTTTGATTTCCGATATCTCAGCTCTGGAAGGGTCTAGAGCCTCCATTGTTGCACTCAGGTCTATGTCTCATGGCCCTCTATCAGAATCCAGAGTTTTGAGAAGATTGGGGATACTTAATTTTTCGCCCCCCAAAAAAAAACGTAAGGGGTAACACTGTCGTTTTTTTTTCTGGTCGATATTTTGATTTTCAATATCTCAGCTCTGGAAGGGTCTAGAGCCTCCATTGTTGCACTCAGGTCTAAGTCTCATGGCCCTCTATCAGAATCCAGAGTTTTGAGAAGATTGGGGATACTTAATTTTTCACCCCAAAAAAAAAAAACATAAGGGGTAACACTGTCATTTTTTTTTCTGGTCGAAATTTTGAATTTCGATATCTCAGCTCTGGAAGGGTCTAGAGCCTCCATTGTTGCACTCAGGTCTAAGTCTCATGGCCCTCTATCAGAATCCAGAGTTTTGAGAAGATTGGGGATACTTAATTTTTCGCCCCCGAAAAAAAAACATGAGGGGTAACACTGTCGTTTTTTTTTCTGGTCGAAATTTTGATTTTCGATATCTCAGCTCTGGAAGGATCTAGAGCCTCCATTGTTGCACTCAGGTCTATGTCTCATGGCCCTCTATCAGAATCCAGAGTTTTGAGAAGATTGGGGATACTTAATTTTTCACCCAAAAAAAAAAAAACATAAGGGGTAACACTGTCGTTTTTTTTTTTCTGGTCGAAATTTTGAATTTCGATATCTCAGCTCTGGAAGGGTCTAGAGCCTCCATTGTTGCACTCAGGTCTAAGTCTCATGGCCCTCTATCAGAATCCAGAGTTTTGAGAAGATTAGGGATACTTAATTTTTCGCCCAAAAAAAAAAACGTAAGGGGTAACACTGTCGTTTTTTTTCGGGTCGAAAGTTTGAGTTTCGATATCTCAGCTCTGGAAGGGTCTAGAGCCTCCATTGTTGCACTCAGGTCTAAGTCTCATGGCCCTCTATCAGAATCCAGAGTTTTGAGAAGATTGGGGATACTTAATTTTTCGCCCAAAAAAAAAAAACGTAAGGGGTAACACTGTCGTTTTTTTTTCGGGTCGAAAGTTTGAATTTCGATATCTCAGCACTGGAAGGGTCTAGAGCCTCCATTGTTGCACTCAGGTCTATGTCTCATGGCCCTCTATCAGACTCCAGAATTTTGAGAAGATTGGGGATACTTAATTTTTCGCCCCAAAAAAAAAAACGTAAGGGGTAACACTGTCGTTTTTTTTTTCTGGTCGAAATTTTGATTTTCGATATCTCAGCTCTGGAAGGGTCTAGAGCCTCCATTGTTGCACTCAGGTCTATGTCTCATGGCCCTCTATCAGAATCCAGAGTTTTGAGAAGATTAGGGATACTAAATTTTTAGCCCAAAAAAAAAAACGTAAGGGGTGACACTGTCGTTTTTTTTTTTTTTTTCTGGTCGAAATTTTGATTTTCAATATCTCAGCTCTGGAAGGGTCTAGAGCCTCCATTGTTGCACTCAGGTCTATGTCTCATGGCCCTCTATCAGAATCCAGAGTTTTGAGAAGATTGGGGATACTTAATTTTTCACCCAAAAAAAAAAAACATAAGGGGTAACACTGTCATTTTTTTTTCTGGTCGAAATTTTGATTTTCGATATCTCAGCTCTGGAAGGGTCTAGAGCCTCCATTGTTGCACTCAGGTCTATGTCTCATGGCCCTCTATCAGAATCCAGAGTTTTGAGAAGATTGGGGATACTTAATTTTTCGCCCCAAAAAAAAAAACGTAAGGGGTAACACTGTCGTTTTTTTTTCTGGTCGAAATTTTGAATTTCGATGTCTCAGCTCTGGAAGGGTCTAGAGCCTCCATTGTTGCACTCAGGTCTAAGTCTCATGGCCCTCTATCAGAATCCAGAGTTTTGAGACGATTGGGGATACTTAATTTTTCGCCCAAAAAAAAAAAACGTAAGGGGTAACACTGTCGTTTTTTTTTCTGGTCGAAATTTTGAATTTCGATATCTCAGCTCTGGAAGGGTCTAGAGCCTCCATTGTTGCACTCAGGTCTAAGTCTCATGGCCCTCTATCAGAATCCAGAGTTTTGAGAAGATTGGGGATACTTAATTTTTCACCCCCAAAAAAAAAACATAAGGGGTAACACTGTCATTTTTTTTTCTGGTCGAAATTTTGAATTTCGATATCTCAGCTCTGGAAGGGTCTAGAGCCTCCATTGTTGCACTCAGGTCTAAGTCTCATGGCCCTCTATCAGAATCCAGAGTTTTGAGAAGATTAGGGATACTTAATTTTTTGCCCAAAAAAAAAAACGTAAGGGGTAACACTGTCGTTTTTTTTCGGGTCGAAAGTTTGAGTTTCGATATCTCAGCTCTGAAATGGTCTAGAGCCTCCATTGTTGCACTCAGGTCTAAGTCTCATGGCCCTCTATCAGAATCCAGAGTTTTGAGAAGATTGGGGATACTTAATTTTTCGCCTCAAAAAAAAAAAACGTAAGGGGTAACACTGTCGTTTTTTTTTTCGGGTCGAAATTTTGATTTCCGATACCTCAGCACTGGAAGGGTCTAGAGCCTCCATTGTTGCACTCAGGTCTATGTCTCATGGCCCTCTATCAGAATCCAGAGTTTTGAGAAGATTAGGGATACTTAATTTTTCGCCAAAAAAAAAAACGTAAGGGGTAACACTGTCGTTTTTTTTTTCTGGTCGAAATTTTGATTTTCGATATCTCAGCTCTGGAAGGGTCTAGAGCCTCCATTGTTGCACTCAGGTCTAAGTCTCATGGCCCTCTATCAGAATCCAGAGTTTTGAGAAGATTGGGGATACTTAATTTTTCGCCCAAAAAAAAAAAAAACCTAAGGGGTAACACTGTCGTTTTTTTTTCTGGTCGAAATTTTGATTTTCGATATCTCAGCTCTGGAAGGATCTAGAGCCTCCATTGTTGCACTCAGGTCTAAGTCTCATGGCCCTCTATCAGAATCCAGAGTTTTGAGAAGATTAGGGATACTTAATTTTTCGCCCCAAAAAAAAAACGTAAGGGGTAACACTGTCGGTTTTTTTTCGGGTCGAAAGTTTGAGTTTCGATATCTCAGCACTGGAAGGGTCTAGAGCCTCCATTGTTGCACTCAGGTCTATGTCTCATGGCCCTCTATCAGAATCCAGAATTTTGAGAAGATTGGGGATACTTAATTTTTCGCCCCAAAAAAAAAAAACGTAAGGGGCAACACTGTCGTTTTTTTTTTTCTGGTCGAAATTTTGATTTTCGATATCTCAGCTCTGAAAGGGTCTAGAGCCTCCATTGTTGCACTCAGGTCTATGTCTCATGGCCCTCTATCAGAATCCAGAGTTTTGAGAAGATTGGGGATACTTAATTTTTCGCCCAAAAAAAAAAACGTAAGGGGTAACACTGTCGGTTTTTTTTCTGGTCGAAATTTTGAATTTCGATATCTCAGCTCTGGAAGGGTCTAGAGCCTCCATTGTTGCACTCAGGTCTAAGTCTCATGGCCCTCTATCAGAATCCAGAGTTTTGAGAAGATTAGGGATACTTAATTTTTCGCCCAAAAAAAAAAACCTAAGGGGTAACACTGTCATTTTTTTTTTCTGGTCGAAATTTTGAATTTCGATATCTCAGCTCTGGAAGGGTCTAGAGCCTCCATTGTTGCACTCAGGTCTAAGTCTCATGGCCCTCTATCAGAATCCAGAGTTTTGAGAAGATTGGGGATACTTAATTTTTCGCCCAAAAAAAAAAAACCGTAAGGGGTAACACTGTCGTTTTTTTTTTCGGGTCGAAATTTTGATTTTCGATATCTCAGCTCTGGAAGGGTCTAGAGCCTCCATTGTTGCACTCAGGTCTATGTCTCATGGCCCTCTATCAGAATCCAGAGTTTTGAGAAGATTGGGGATACTTAATTTTTCGCCCCCCCCCAAAAAAACGTAAGGGGTAACACTGTCGTTTTTTTTTCGGGTCCAAAGTTTGAGTTTCGATATCTCAGACCTGGAAGGGTCTAGAGCCTCCATTGTTGCACTCAGGTCTATGTCTCATGGCCCTCTATCAGAATCCAGAGTTTTGAGAAGATTGGGGATACTTAATTTTTCGCCCCCCAAAAAAAAACGTAAGGGGTAAGTAACACTGTCGTTTTTTTTTCTGGTCGAAATTTTGATTTTCGATATCTCAGCTCTGAAATGGTCTAGAGCCTCCATTGTTGCACTCAGGTCTATGTCTCATGGCCCTCTATCAGAATCCAGAGTTTTGAGAAGATTGGGGATACTTAATTTTTCGCCTCAAAAAAAAAAAACGTAAGGGGTAACACTGTCGTTTTTTTTTTCGGGTCGAAATTTTGATTTCCGATATCTCAGCTCTGGAAGGGTTTAGAGCCTCCATTGTTGCACTCAGGTCTATGTCTCATGGCCCTCTATCAGAATCCAGAGTTTTGAGAAGATTGGGGATACTTAATTTTTCGCCCCCCCAAAAAAAACGTAAGGGGTAACACTGTCGTTTTTTTTTCTGGTTGATATTTTGATTTTCAATATCTCAGCTCTGGAAGGGTCTAGAGCCTCCATTGTTGCACTCAGGTCTAAGTCTCATGGCCCTCTATCAGAATCCAGAGTTTTGAGAAGATTGGGGATACTTAATTTTTCGCCCCCCCCAAAAAAACATGAGGGGTAACACTGTCGTTTTTTTTTCTGGTCGAAATTTTGATTTTCGATATCTCAGCTCTGGAAGGATCTAGAGCCTCCATTGTTGCACTCAGGTCTATGTCTCATGGCCCTCTATCAGAATCCAGAGTTTTGAGAAGATTGGGGATACTTAATTTTTCACCCAAAAAAAAAAACATAAGGGGTAACACTGTCGTTTTTTTTTTTCTGGTCGAAATTTTGAATTTCGATATCTCAGCTCTGGAAGGGTCTAGAGCCTCCATTGTTGCACTCAGGTCTAAGTCTCATGGCCCTCTATCAGAATCCAGAGTTTTGAGAAGATTAGGGATACTTAATTTTTCGCCCCCAAAAAAAAACGTAAGGGGTAACACTGTCGTTTTTTTTCGGGTCGAAAGTTTGAGTTTCGATATCTCAGCTCTGGAAGGGTCTAGAGCCTCCATTGTTGCACTCAGGTCTAAGTCTCATGGCCCTCTATCAGAATCCAGAGTTTTGAGACGATTGGGGATACTTAATTTTTCGCCCAAAAAAAAAAACGTAAGGGGTAACACTGTCGTTTTTTTTTCTGGTCGAAATTTTGAATTTCGATATCTCAGCTCTGGAAGGGTCTAGAGCCTCCATTGTTGCACTCAGGTCTAAGTCTCATGGCCCTCTATCAGAATCCAGAGTTTTGAGAAGATTAGGGATACTTAATTTTTCGCCAAAAAAAAAAACGTAAGGGGTAACACTGTCGTTTTTTTTTTCTGGTCGAAATTTTGATTTTCGATATCTCAGCTCTGGAAGGGTCTAGAGCCTCCATTGTTGCACTCAGGTCTAAGTCTCATGGCCCTCTATCAGAATCCAGAGTTTTGAGAAGATTGGGGATACTTAATTTTTCACCCAAAAAAAAAAAAACCTAAGGGGTAACACTGTCGTTTTTTTTTTCTGGTCGAAATTTTGATTTTCGATATCTCAGCTCTGGAAGGATCTAGAGCCTCCATTGTTGCACTCAGGTCTAAGTCTCATGGCCCTCTATCAGAATCCAGAGTTTTGAGAAGATTAGGGATACTTAATTTTTCGCCCCAAAAAAAAAATGTAAGGGGTAACACTGTCGTTTTTTTTTCGGGTCGAAAGTTTGAGTTTCGATATCTCAGCACTGGAAGGGTCTAGAGCCTCCATTGTTGCACTCAGGTCTATGTCTCATGGCCCTCTATCAGAATCCAGAATTTTGAGAAGATTGGGGATACTTAATTTTTCGCCCCAAAAAAAAAAAACGTAAGGGGCAACACTGTCGTTTTTTTTTTCTGGTCGAAATTTTGATTTTCGATATCTCAGCTCTGAAAGGGTCTAGAGCCTCCATTGTTGCACTCAGGTCTATGTCTCATGGCCCTCTATCAGAATCCAGAGTTTTGAGAAGATTGGGGATACGTAATTTTTCGCCCAAAAAAAAAAAACGTAAGGGGTAACACTGTCGGTTTTTTTTCTGGTCGAAATTTTGAATTTCGATATCTCAGCTCTGGAAGGGTCTAGAGCCTCCATTGTTGCACTCAGGTCTAAGTCTCATGGCCCTCTATCAGAATCCAGAGTTTTGAGAAGATTAGGGATACTTAATTTTTCGCCCAAAAAAAAAAACCTAAGGGGTAACACTGTCATTTTTTTTTCTGGTCGAAATTTTGAATTTCGATATCTCAGCTCTGGAAGGGTCTAGAGCCTCCATTGTTGCACTCAGGTCTAAGTCTCATGGCCCTCTATCAGAATCCAGAGTTTTGAGAAGATTGGGGATACTTAATTTTTCGCCCAAAAAAAAAAAAACGTAAGGGGTAACACTGTCGTTTTTTTTTTCGGGTCGAAATTTTGATTTTCGATATCTCAGCTCTGGAAGGGTCTAGAGCCTCCATTGTTGCACTCAGGTCTATGTCTCATGGCCCTCTATCAGAATCCAGAGTTTTGAGAAGATTGGGGATACTTAATTTTTCGCCCCCCCAAAAAAAACGTAAGGGGTAACACTGTCGTTTTTTTTTCGGGTCCAAAGTTTGAGTTTCGATATCTCAGACCTGGAAGGGTCTAGAGCCTCCATTGTTGCACTCAGGTCTATGTCTCATGGCCCTCTATCAGAATCCAGAGTTTTGAGAAGATTGGGGATACTTAATTTTTCGCCCCCCCAAAAAAAACGTAAGGGGTAAGTAACACTGTCGTTTTTTTTTCTGGTCGAAATTTTGATTTTCGATATCTCAGCTCTGAAATGGTCTAGAGCCTCCATTGTTGCACTCAGGTCTATGTCTCATGGCCCTCTATCAGAATCCAGAGTTTTGAGAAGATTGGGGATACTTAATTTTTCGCCTCAAAAAAAAAAAAACGTAAGGGGTAACACTGTCGTTTTTTTTTTCGGGTCGAAATTTTGATTTCCGATATCTCAGCTCTGGAAGGGTCTAGAGCCTCCATTGTTGCACTCAGGTCTATGTCTCATGGCCCTCTATCAGAATCCAGAGTTTTGAGAAGATTGGGGATACTTAATTTTTCGCCCCCCAAAAAAAAACGTAAGGGGTAACACTGTCGTTTTTTTTTCTGGTCGATATTTTGATTTTCAATATCTCAGCTCTGGAAGGGTCTAGAGCCTCCATTGTTGCACTCAGGTCTAAGTCTCATGGCCCTCTATCAGAATCCAGAGTTTTGAGAAGATTGGGGATACTTAATTTTTCACCCCAAAAAAAAAACATAAGGGGTAACACTGTCATTTTTTTTTCTGGTCGAAATTTTGAATTTCGATATCTCAGCTCTGGAAGGGTCTAGAGCCTCCATTGTTGCACTCAGGTCTAAGTCTCATGGCCCTCTATCAGAATCCAGAGTTTTGAGAAGATTGGGGATACTTAATTTTTCGCCCCCCAAAAAAAAACATGAGGGGTAACACTGTCGTTTTTTTTTTCTGGTCGAAATTTTGATTTTCGATATCTCAGCTCTGGAAGGATCTAGAGCCTCCATTGTTGCACTCAGGTCTATGTCTCATGGCCCTCTATCAGAATCCAGAGTTTTGAGAAGATTGGGGATACTTAATTTTTCACCCAAAAAAAAAAACATAAGGGGTAACACTGTCGTTTTTTTTTTTCTGGTCGAAATTTTGAATTTCGATATCTCAGCTCTGGAAGGGTCTAGAGCCTCCATTGTTGCACTCAGGTCTAAGTCTCATGGCCCTCTATCAGAATCCAGAGTTTTGAGAAGATTAGGGATACTTAATTTTTCGCCCCAAAAAAAAAACGTAAGGGGTAACACTGTCGTTTTTTTTCGGGTCGAAAGTTTGAGTTTCGATATCTCAGCTCTGGAAGGGTCTAGAGCCTCCATTGTTGCACTCAGGTCTAAGTCTCATGGCCCTCTATCAGAATCCAGAGTTTTGAGAAGATTGGGGATACTTAATTTTTCGCCCAAAAAAAAAAAACGTAAGGGGTAACACTGTCGTTTTTTTTTCGGGTCGAAAGTTTGAGTTTCGATATCTCAGCACTGGAAGGGTCTAGAGCCTCCATTGTTGCACTCAGGTCTATGTCTCATGGCCCTCTATCAGACTCCAGAATTTTGAGAAGATTGGGGATACTTAATTTTTCGCCCCAAAAAAAAAAAACGTAAGGGGTAACACTGTCGTTTTTTTTTTCTGGTCGAAATTTTGATTTTCGATATCTCAGCTCTGGAAGGGTCTAGAGCCTCCATTGTTGCACTCAGGTCTATGTCTCATGGCCCTCTATCAGAATCCAGAGTTTTGAGAAGATTAGGGATACTAAATTTTTAGCCCAAAAAAAAAAAAAACGTAAGGGGTGACACTGTCGTTTTTTTTTTTTTTCTGGTCGAAATTTTGATTTTCAATATCTCAGCTCTGGAAGGGTCTAGAGCCTCCATTGTTGCACTCAGGTCTATGTCTCATGGCCCTCTATCAGAATCCAGAGTTTTGAGAAGATTGGGGATACTTAATTTTTCACCCAAAAAAAAAAACATAAGGGGTAACACTGTCATTTTTTTTTCTGGTCGAAATTTTGATTTTCGATATCTCAGCTCTGGAAGGGTCTAGAGCCTCCATTGTTGCACTCAGGTCAATGTCTCATGGCCCTCTATCAGAATCCAGAGTTTTGAGAAGATTGGGGATACTTAATTTTTCGCCCCAAAAAAAAAAACGTAAGGGGTAACACTGTCGTTTTTTTTTCTGGTCGAAATTTTGAATTTCGATGTCTCAGCTCTGGAAGGATCTAGAGCCTCCATTGTTGCACTCAGGTCTAAGTCTCATGGCCCTCTATCAGAATCCAGAGTTTTGAGACGATTGGGGATACTTAATTTTTCGCCAAAAAAAAAAAAACGTAAGGGGTAACACTGTCGTTTTTTTTTCTGGTCGAAATTTTGAATTTCGATATCTCAGCTCTGGAAGGGTCTAGAGCCTCCATTGTTGCACTCAGGTCTAAGTCTCATGGCCCTCTATCAGAATCCAGAGTTTTGAGAAGATTAGGGATACTTAATTTTTCGCCAAAAAAAAAAAAACGTAAGGGGTAACACTGTCGTTTTTTTTTTCTGGTCGAAATTTTGATTTTCGATATCTCAGCTCTGGAAGGGTCTAGAGCCTCCATTGTTGCACTCAGGTCTAAGTCTCATGGCCCTCTATCAGAATCCAGAGTTTTGAGAAGATTGGGGATACTTAATTTTTCGCCCAAAAAAAAAAAAAACCTAAGGGGTTACACTGTCGTTTTTTTTTCTGGTCGAAATTTTGATTTTCAATATCTCAGCTCTGGAAGGATCTAGAGCCTCCATTGTTGCACTCAGGTCTATGTCTCATGGCCCTCTATCAGAATCCAGAGTTTTGAGAAGATTAGGGATACTTAATTTTTCGCCCCAAAAAAAAAACGTAAGGGGTAACACTGTCGGTTTTTTTTCGGGTCGAAAGTTTGAGTTTCGATATCTCAGCACTGGAAGGGTCTAGAGCCTCCATTGTTGCACTCAGGTCTATGTCTCATGGCCCTCTATCAGAATCCAGAATTTTGAGAAGATTGGGGATACTTAATTTTTCGCCCCAAAAAAAAAAAACGTAAGGGGCAACACTGTCGTTTTTTTTTTTCTGGTCGAAATTTTGATTTTCGATATCTCAGCTCTGAAAGGGTCTAGAGCCTCCATTGTTGCACTCAGGTCTATGTCTCATTGCCCTCTATCAGAATCCAGAGTTTTGAGAAGATTAGGGATACTTAATTTTTCGCCCAAAAAAAAAAAGTAAGGGGTGACACTGTCGTTTTTTTTTTTTTTGGTCGAAATTTTGATTTTCGATATCTCAGCTCTGGAAGGGTCTAAAGCCTCCATTGTTGCACTCAGGTCAATGTCTCATGGCCCTCTATCAGAATCCAGAGTTTTGAGAAGATTGGGGATACTTAATTTTTCACCCCCCAAAAAAAAACATAAGGGGTAACACTGTCATTTTTTTTTCTGGTCGAAATTTTGATTTTCGATATCTCAGCTCTGGAAGGGTCTAGAGCCTCCATTGTTGCACTCAGGTCTATGTCTCATGGCCCTCTATCAGAATCCAGAGTTTTGAGAAGATTGGGGATACTTAATTTTTAGCCCAAAAAAAAAAAACGTAAGGGGTAACACTGTCGTTTTTTTTTTCGGGTCGAAATTTTGAGTTTCGATATCTCAGCACTAGAAGGATCTAGAGCCTCCATTGTTGCACTCAGGTCTAAGTCTCATGGCCCTCTATCAGAATCCAGAGTTTTGAGAAGATTGGGGATACTTAATTTTTCGCCCAAAAAAAAAACGTAAGGGGTAACACTGTCGTTTTTTTTACGGGTCGAAATTTTGATTTTCGATATCTCAGCTCTGGAAGGGTCTAGAGCCTCCATTGTTGCACTCAGGTCTAAGTCTCATGGCCCTCTATCAGAATCCAGAGTTTTGAGAAGATTGGGGATACTTAATTTTTCACCCCAAAAAAAAACGTAAGGGGTAACACTGTCGTTTTTTTTTCTGGTCGAAATTTTGAATTTCGATATCTCAGCTCTGGAAGGGTCTAGAGCCTCCATTGTTGCACTCAGGTCTAAGTCTCATGGCCCTCTATCAGAATCCAGAGTTTTGAGAAGATTAGGGATACTTAATTTTTCGCCCAAAAAAAAAACGTAAGGGGTAACACTGTCGTTTTTTTTTCTGGTCGAAATTTTGAATTTCGATATCTCAGCTCTGGAAGGGTCTAGAGCCTCCATTGTTGCACTCAGGTCTAAGTCTCATGGCCCTCTATCAGAATCCAGAGTTTTGAGAAGATTAGGGATACTTAATTTTTCACCCAAAAAAAAAAACGTAAGGGGTAACACTGTCGTTTTTTTTTCTGGTCGAAATTTTGAATTTCGATATCTCAGCTCTGGAAGGGTCTAGAGCCTCCATTGTTGCACTCAGGTCTAAGTCTCATGGCCCTCTATCAGAATGCAGAGTTTTGAGAAGATTAGGGATACTTAATTTTTCGCCCCAAAAAAAACATAAGGGGTAACACTGTCGTTTTTTTTTTCTGGTCGAAATTTTGATTTTCGATATCTCAGCTCTGGAAGGGTCTAGAGCCTCCATTGTTGCACTCAGGTCTAAGTCTCATGGCCCTCTATCAGAATCCAGAGTTTTGAGAAGATTGGGGATACTTAATTTTTCGCCCAAAAAAAAACGTAAGGGGTAACACTGTCGTTTTTTTTACGGGTCGAAATTTTGATTTTCGATATCTCAGCTCTGGAAGGGTCTAGAGCCTCCATTGTTGCACTCAGGTCTAAGTCTCATGGCCCTCTATCAGAATCCAGAGTTTTGAGAAGATTGGGGATACTTAATTTTTCGCCCAAAAAAAAAAGTAAGGGGTGACACTGTCGTTTTTTTTTTTTTTTCTGGTCGAAATTTTGATTTTCGATATCTCAGCTCTGGAAGGGTCTAGAGCCTCCATTGTTGCACTCAGGTCAATGTCTCATGGCCCTCTATCAGAATCCAGAGTTTTGAGAAGATTGGGGATACTTAATTTTTCACCCCCCCAAAAAAAACATAAGGGGTAACACTGTCATTTTTTTTTCTGGTCGAAATTTTGATTTTCGATATCTCAGCACTGGAAGGGTCTAGAGCCTCCATTGTTGCACTCAGGTCTATGTCTCATGGCCCTCTATCAGAATCCAGAGTTTTGAGAAGTTTGGGGATACTTAATTTTTCGCCCAAAAAAAAAAAAGTAAGGGGTGACACTGTCGTTTTTTTTTTTTTCTGGTCGAAATTTTGATTTTCGATATCTCAGCTCTGGAAGGGTCTAGAGCCTCCATTGTTGCACTCAGGTCTAAGTCTCATGGCCCTCTATCAGAATCCAGAGTTTTGAGAAGATTGGGGATACTTAATTTTTCGCCCAAAAAAAAAAAACGTAAGGGGTAACACTGCCGTTTTTTTTTCTGGTCGAAATTTTGATTTTCGATATCTCAGCACTGGAAGGGTCTAGAGCCTCCATTGTTGCACTCAGGTCTATGTCTCATGGCCCTCTATCAGAATACAGAATTTGGAGAAGATTGGGGATACTTAATTTTTCGCCCCAAAAAAAAAAACGTAAGGGGTCACACTGTCGTTTTTTTTTTCTGGTCGAAATTTTGATTTTCGATATCTCAGCTTTGGAAGGGTCTAGAGCCTCCATTGTTGCACTCAGGTCTATGTCTCATTGCCCTCTATCAGAATCCAGAGTTTTGAGAAGATTAGGGATACTTAATTTTTCGCCCAAAAAAAAAACGTAAGGGGTGACACTCTCGTTTTTTTTTTTTTTCTGGTCGAAATTTTGATTTTCAATATCTCAGCTCTGGAAGGATCTAGAGCCTCCATTGTTGCACTCAGGTCTATGTCTCATGGCCCTCTATCAGAATCCAGAGTTTTGAGAAGATTAGGGATACTTAATTTTTCGCCCAAAAAAAAAAAAAACGTAAGGGGTGACACTGTCGTTTTTTTTTTTTTCTGGTCGAAATTTTGATTTTCAATATCTCAGCTCTGGGAGGGTCTAGAGCCTCCATTGTTGCACTCAGGTCAATGTCTCATGGCCCTCTATCAGAATCCAGAGTTTTGAGAAGATTGGGGATACTTAATTTTTCACCCAAAAAAAAAAAAAACATAAGGGGTAACACTCATTTTTTTTTCTGGTCGAAATTTTGATTTTCGATATCTCAGCTCTGGAAGGGTCTAGAGCCTCCATTGTTGCACTCAGGTCTATGTCTCATGGCCCTCTATCAGAATCCAGAGTTTTGAGAAGATTGGGGATACTTAATTTTTCACCCCAAAAAAAAAAGTAAGGGGTAACACTGTCGGTTTTTTTTCTGGTCGAAATTTTGAATTTCGATATCTCAGCTCTGGAAGGGTCTAGAGCCTCCATTGTTGCACTCAGGTCTAAGTCTCATGGCCCTCTATCAGAATCCAGAGTTTTGAGAAGATTAGGGATACTTAATTTTTCGCCCAAAAAAAAAACGTAAGGGGTAACACTGGCGTATTTTTTTCTGGTCGAAATTTTGAATTTCGATATCTCAGCTCTGGAAGGGTCTAGAGCCTCCATTGTTGCACTCAGGTCTATGTCTCATGGCCCTCTATCAGAATCCAGAGTTTTGAGAAGATTAGGGATACTAAATTTTCAGCCCAAAAAAAAAACGTAAGGGGTGACACTGTCGTTTTTTTTTTTTTTCTGGTCGAAATTTTGATTTTCAATATCTCAGCTCTGGAAGGGTCTAGAGCCTCCATTGTTGCACTCAGGTCTAAGTCTCATGGCCCTCTATCAGAATCCAGAGTTTTGAGACGATTGGGGATACTTAATTTTTCGCCCAAAAAAAAAAAACGTAAGGGGTAACACTGTCGTTTTTTTTTCTGGTTGAAATTTTGAATTTCGATATCTCAGCTCTGGAAGGGTCTAGAGCCTCCATTGTTGCACTCAGGTCTAAGTCTCATGGCCCTCTATCAGAATCCAGAGTTTTGAGAAGATTAGGGATACTTAATTTTTCGCCAAAAAAAAAAAACGTAAGGGGTAACACTGTCGTTTTTTTTTTCTGGTCGAAATTTTGATTTTCGATATCTCAGCTCTGGAAGGGTCTAGAGCCTCCATTGTTGCACTCAGGTCTAAGTCTCATGGCCCTCTATCAGAATCCAGAGTTTTGAGAAGATTGGGGATACTTAATTTTTCGCCCAAAAAAAAAAAAAACCTAAGGGGTAACACTGTCGTTTTTTTTTTCTGGTCGAAATATTGATTTTCGATATCTCAGCTCTGGAAGGGTCTAGAGCCTCCATTGTTGCACTCAGGTCTATGTCTCATGGCCCTCTATCAGAATCCAGAGTTTTGAGAAGATTGGGGATACTTAATTTTTCGCCCCAAAAAAAAACGTAAGGGGTAACACTGTCGTTTTTTTTTCTGGTCGAAATTTTGAATTTCGATATCTCAGCTCTGGAAGGGTCTAGAGCCTCCATTGTTGCACTCAGGTCTTAGTCTCATGGCCCTCTATCAGAATCCAGAGTTTTGAGAAGATTAGGGATACTTAATTTTTCGCCCCAAAAAAAAAAACGTAAGGGGTCACATTGTCGTTTTTTTTTTCTGGTCGAAATTTTGATTTTCGATATCTCAGCTTTGGAAGGGTCTAGAGCCTCCATTGTTGCACTCAGGTCTATGTCTCATTGCCCTCTATCAGAATCCAGAGTTTTGAGAAGATTAGGGATACTTAATTTTTCGCCCAAAAAAAAAAACGTAAGGGGTGACACTCTCGTTTTTTTTTTTTTTTCTGGTCGAAATTTTGATTTTCAATATCTCAGCTCTGGAAGGGTCTAGAGCCTCCATTGTTGCACTCAGGTCAATGTCTCATGGCCCTCTATCAGAATCCAGAGTTTTGAGAAGATTGGGGATACTTAATTTTTCACCCCAAAAAAAAAAACGTAAGGGGTAACACTGTCGTTTTTTTTTTCTGGTCGAAATTTTGATTTTCGATATCTCAGCTCTGGAAGGGTCTAGAGCCTCCATTGTTGCACTCAGGTCTATGTCTCATGGCCCTCTATCAGAATCCAGAGTTTTGAGAAGATTGGGGATACTTAATTTTTCGCCCCAAAAAAAAAACGTAAGGGGTAACACTGTCGTTTTTTTTTCTGGTCGAAATTTTGAATTTCGATATCTCAGCTCTGGAAGGGTTTAGAGCCTCCATTGTTGCACTCAGGTCTATGTCTCATGGCCCTCTATCAGAATCCAGAGTTTTGAGAAGATTGGGGATACTTAATTTTTCGCCCAAAAAAAAAAAAAACGTAAGGGGTAACACTGTCGTTTTTTTTTCTGGTCGAAATTTTGATTTTCGATATCTCAGCTCTGGAAGGATCTAGAGCCTCCATTGTTGCACTCAGGTCTATGTCTCATGGCCCTCTATCAGAATCCAGAGTTTTGAGAAGATTAGGGATACTTAATTTTTCGCCCAAAAAAAAAAACGTAAGGGGTAACACTGTCGTTTTTTTTCGGGTCGAAAGTTTGAGTTTCGATATCTCAGCACTGGAAGGGTCTAGAGCCTCCATTGTTGCACTCAGGTCTATGTCTCATGGCCCTCTATCAGAATCCAGAATTTTGAGAATATTGGGGATACTTAATTTTTCGCCCCCCAAAAAAAAACGTAAGGGGTAACACTGTCGTTTTTTTTTTCTGGTCGAAATTTTGATTTTCGATATCTCAGCTCTGGAAGGGTCTAGAGCCTCCATTGTTGCACTCAGGTCTATGTCTCATGGCCCTCTATCAGAATCCAGAGTTTTGAGAAGATTAGGGATACTTAATTTTTCGCCCAAAAAAAAAAAAAACGTAAGGGGTGACACTGTCGTTTTTTTTTTTTCTGGTCGAAATTTTGATTTTCAATATCTCAGCTCTGGAAGGGTCTAGAGCCTCCATTGTTGCACTCAGGTCAATGTCTCATGGCCCTCTATCAGAATCCAGAGTTTTGAGAAGATTGGGGATACTTAATTTTTCACCCAAAAAAAAAAAAACATAAGGGGTAACACTCATTTTTTTTTTCTGGTCGAAATTTTGATTTTCGATATCTCAGCTCTGGAAGGGTCTAGAGCCTCCATTGTTGCACTCAGGTCTATGTCTCATGGCCCTCTATCAGAATCCAGAGTTTTGAGAAGATTGGGGATACTTAATTTTTCGCCCCAAAAAAAAAAAGTAAGGGGTAACACTGTCGGTTTTTTTTCTGGTCGAAATTTTGAATTTCGATATCTCAGCTCTGGAAGGGTCTAGAGCCTCCATTGTTGCACTCAGGTCTATGTCTCATGGCCCTCTATCAGAATCCAGAGTTTTGAGAAGATTGGGGATACTTAATTTTTCGCCCCAAAAAAAAAAAGTAAGGGGTAACACTGTCGGTTTTTTTTCTGGTCGAAATTTTGAATTTCGATATCTCAGCTCTGGAAGGGTCTAGAGCCTCCATTGTTGCACTCAGGTCTATGTCTCATGGCCCTCTATCAGAATCCAGAGTTTTGAGAAGATTAGGGATACTTAATTTTTCGCCCAAAAAAAAAACGTAAGGGGTAACACTGTCGTATTTTTTTCTGGTCGAAATTTTGAATTTCGATATCTCAGCTCTGGAAGGGTCTAGAGCCTCCATTGTTGCACTCAGGTCTAAGTCTCATGGCCCTCTATCAGAATCCAGAGTTTTGAGAAGATTGGGGATACTTAATTTTTCACCCCCCCAAAAAAAACATAAGGGGTAACACTGTCATTTTTTTTTCTGGTCGAAATTTTGATTTTCGATATCTCAGCTCTGGAAGGGTCTAGAGCCTCCATTGTTGCACTCAGGTCTATGTCTCATGGCCCTCTATCAGAATCCAGAGTTTTGAGAAGATTGGGGATACTTAATTTTTAGCCCAAAAAAAAAAAACGTAAGGGGTAACACTGTCGTTTTTTTTTTCGGGTCGAAATTTTGAGTTTCGATATCTCAGCACTAGAAGGATCTAGAGCCTCCATTGTTGCACTCAGGTCTAAGTCTCATGGCCCTCTATCAGAATCCAGAGTTTTGAGAAGATTGGGGATACTTAATTTTTCGCCCCCAAAAAAAACGTAAGGGGTAACACTGTCGTTTTTTTTACGGGTCGAAATTTTGATTTTCGATATCTCAGCTCTGGAAGGGTCTAGAGCCTCCATTGTTGCACTCAAGTCTAAGTCTCATGGCCCTCTATCAGAATCCAGAGTTTTGAGAAGATTGGGGATACTTAATTTTTCGCCCAAAAAAAAACGTAAGGGGTAACACTGTCGTTTTTTTTACGGGTCGAAATTTTGATTTTCGATATCTCAGCTCTGGAAGGGTCTAGAGCCTCCATTGTTGCACTCAGGTCTAAGTCTCATGGCCCTCTATCAGAATCCAGAGTTTTGAGAAGATTGGGGATACTTAATTTTTCACCCCAAAAAAAAACGTAAGGGGTAACACTGTCGTTTTTTTTCTGGTCGAAATTTTGAATTTCGATATCTCAGCTCTGGAAGGGTCTAGAGCCTCCATTGTTGCACTCAGGTCTAAGTCTCATGGCCCTCTATCAGAATCCAGAGTTTTGAGAAGATTAGGGATACTTAATTTTTCGCCCAAAAAAAAAAACGTAAGGGGTAACACTGTCGTTTTTTTCTCTGGTCGAAATTTTGAATTTCGATATCTCAGCTCTGGAAGGGTCTAGAGCCTCCATTGTTGCACTCAGGTCTAAGTCTCATGGCCCTCTATCAGAATCCAGAGTTTTGAGAAGATTAGGGATACTTAATTTTTCGCCCAAAAAAAAAAACGTAAGGGGTAACACTGTCGTTTTTTTTTTCTGGTCGAAATTTTGAATTTCGATATCTCAGCTCTGGAAGGGTCTAGAGCCTCCATTGTTGCACTCAGGTCTAAGTCTCATGGCCCTCTATCAGAATCCAGAGTTTTGAGAAGATTAGGGATACTTAATTTTTCGCCCAAAAAAAAACGTAAGGGGTAACACTGTCGTTTTTTTTTTCTGGTCGAAATTTTGATTTTCGATATCTCAGCTCTGGAAGGGTCTAGAGCCTCCATTGTTGCACTCAGGTCTAAGTCTCATGGCCCTCTATCAGAATCCAGAGTTTTGAGAAGATTGGGGATACTTAATTTTTCGCCCAAAAAAAAAACGTAAGGGGTAACACTGTCGTTTTTTTTACGGGTCGAAATTTTGATTTTCGATATCTCAGCTCTGGAAGGGTCTAGAGCCTCCATTGTTGCACTCAGGTCTAAGTCTCATGGCCCTCTATCAGAATCCAGAGTTTTGAGAAGATTGGGGATACTTAATTTTTCGCCCAAAAAAAAAAAGTAAGGGGTGACACTGTCGTTTTTTTTTTTTTTCTGGTCGAAATTTTGATTTTCGATATCTCAGCTCTGGAAGGGTCTAGAGCCTCCATTGTTGCACTCAGGTCAATGTCTCATGGCCCTCTATCAGAATCCAGAGTTTTGAGAAGATTGGGGATACTTAATTTTTCACCCCCAAAAAAAAAACATAAGGGGTAACACTGTCATTTTTTTTTCTGGTCGAAATTTTGATTTTCGATATCTCAGCACTGGAAGGGTCTAGAGCCTCCATTGTTGCACTCAGGTCTATGTCTCATGGCCCTCTATCAGAATCCAGAGTTTTGAGAAGTTTGGGGATACTTAATTTTTCGCCCAAAAAAAAAAAACGTAAGGGGTAACACTGCCGTTTTTTTTTCTGGTCGAAATTTTGATTTTCGATATCTCAGCACTGGAAGGGTCTAGAGCCTCCATTGTTGCACTCAGGTCTATGTCTCATGGCCCTCTATCAGAATACAGAATTTAGAGAAGATTGGGGATACTTAATTTTTCGCCCCCAAAAAAAAAACGTAAGGGGTCACACTGTCGTTTTTTTTTCTGGTCGAAATTTTGATTTTCGATATCTCAGCTTTGGAAGGGTCTAGAGCCTCCATTGTTGCACTCAGGTCTATGTCTCATTGCCCTCTATCAGAATCCAGAGTTTTGAGAAGATTAGGGATACTTAATTTTTCGCCCAAAAAAAAAAACGTAAGGGGTGACACTCTCGTTTTTTTTTTTTTCTGGTCGAAATTTTGATTTTCAATATCTCAGCTCTGGAAGGGTCTAGAGCCTCCATTGTTGCACTCAGGTCAATGTCTCATGGCCCTCTATCAGAATCCAGAGTTTTGAGAAGATTGGGGATACTTAATTTTTCACCCCAAAAAAAAACGTAAGGGGTAACACTGTCGTTTTTTTTTTCTGGTCGAAATTTTGATTTTCGATATCTCAGCTCTGGAAGGGTCTAGAGCCTCCATTGTTGCACTCAGGTCTATGTCTCATGGCCCTCTATCAGAATCCAGAGTTTTGAGAAGATTGGGGATACTTAATTTTTCGCCCCAAAAAAAAACGTAAGGGGTAACACTGTCGTTTTTTTTTCTGGTCGAAATTTTGAATTTCGATATCTCAGCTCTGGAAGGGTTTAGAGCCTCCATTGTTGCACTCAGGTCTAAGTCTCATGGCCCTCTATCAGAATCCAGAGTTTTGAGACGATTGGGGATACTTAATTTTTCGCCCCAAAAAAAAAAAACGTAAGGGGTAACACTGTCGTTTTTTTTTCTGGTCGAAATTTTGAATTTCGATATATCAGCTCTGGAAGGGTCTAGAGCCTCCATTGTTGCACTCAGGTCTTAGTCTCATGGCCCTCTATCAGTATCCAGAGTTTTGAGACGATTGGGGATACTTAATTTTTCGCCCCAAAAAAAAAAACGTAAGGGGTAACACTGTCGTTTTTTTTTCTGGTCGAAATTTTGAATTTCGATATCTCAGCTCTGGAAGGGTCTAGAGCCTCCATTGTTGCACTCAGGTCTTAGTCTCATGGCCCTCTATCAGAATCCAGAGTTTTGAGAAGATTAGGGATACTTAATTTTTCGCCCAAAAAAAAAAACGTAAGGGGTGACACTCTCGTTTTTTTTTTTTTTCTGGTCGAAATTTTGATTTTCAATATCTCAGCTCTGGAAGGGTCTAGAGCCTCCATTGTTGCACTCAGGTCAATGTCTCATGGCCCTCTATCAGAATCCAGAGTTTTGAGAAGATTGGGGATACTTAATTTTTCACCCTAAAAAAAAACGTAAGGGGTAACACTGTCGTTTTTTTTTTCTGGTCGAAATTTTGATTTTCGATATCTCAGCTCTGGAAGGGTCTAGAGCCTCCATTGTTGCACTCAGGTCTATGTCTCATGGCCCTCTATCAGAATCCAGAGTTTTGAGAAGATTGCGGATACTTAATTTTTCGCCCCAAAAAAAAACGTAAGGGGTAACACTGTCGTTTTTTTTCTGGTCGAAATTTTGAATTTCGATATCTCAGCTCTGGAAGGGTTTAGAGCCTCCATTGTTGCACTCAGGTCTAAGTCTCATGGCCCTCTATCAGAATCCAGAGTTTTGAGACGATTGGGGATACTTAATTTTTCGCCCCAAAAAAAAAAAACGTAAGGGGTAACACTGTCGTTTTTTTTTCTGGTCGAAATTTTGAATTTCGATATCTCAGCTCTGGAAGGGTCTAGAGCCTCCATTGTTGCACTCAGGTCTTA
Source organism: Pimephales promelas (assembly GCF_988280905.1). Lineage (NCBI taxonomy): Eukaryota > Metazoa > Chordata > Actinopteri > Cypriniformes > Leuciscidae > Pimephales > Pimephales promelas. The sequence continues at coordinate 4,245,464 of NC_142784.1, read as the reverse complement.
GTCTCATGGCCCTCTATCAGAATCCAGAGTTTTGAGAAGATTAGGGATACTTAATTTTTCGCCCAAAAAAAAAAACGTAAGGGGTAACACTGTCGGTTTTTTTTTCTGGTCGAAATTTTGATTTTCGATATCTCAGCTCTGGAAGGGTCTAGAGCCTCCATTGTTGCACTCAGGTCTATGTCTCATGGCCCTCTATCAGAATCCAGAGTTTTGAGAAGATTGGGGATACTTAATTTTTCGCCCAAAAAAAAAAAAAACGTAAGGGGTAACACTGTCGTTTTTTTTCTGGTCGAAATTTTGAATTTCGATATCTCAGCTCTGGAAGGGTTTAGAGCCTCCATTGTTGCACTCAGGTCTAAGTCTCATGGCCCTCTATCAGAATCCAGAGTTTTGAGACGATTGGGGATACTTAATTTTTCGCCCCAAAAAAAAAAAACGTAAGGGGTAACACTGTCGTTTTTTTTTCTGGTCGAAATTTTGAATTTCGATATCTCAGCTCTGGAAGGGTCTAGAGCCTCCATTGTTGCACTCAGGTCTTAGTCTCATGGCCCTCTATCAGAATCCAGAGTTTTGAGAAGATTAGGGATACTTAATTTTTCGCCCAAAAAAAAAAACGTAAGGGGTAACACTGTCGGTTTTTTTTTCTGGTCGAAATTTTGATTTTCGATATCTCAGCTCTGGAAGGGTCTAGAGCCTCCATTGTTGCACTCAGGTCTATGTCTCATGGCCCTCTATCAGAATCCAGAGTTTTGAGAAGATTGGGGATACTTAATTTTTCGCCCAAAAAAAAAAAAAAACGTAAGGGGTAACACTGTCGTTTTTTTTTCTGGTCGAAATTTTGATTTTCGATATCTCAGCTGTGGAAGGATCTAGAGCCTCCATTGTTGCACTCAGGTCTATGTCTCATGGCCCTCTATCAGAATCCAGAGTTTTGAGAAGATTAGGGATACTTAATTTTTCGCCCAAAAAAAAAACGTAAGGGGTAACACTGTCGTTTTTTTTTCGGGTCGAAAGTTTGAGTTTCGATATCTCAGCACTGGAAGGGTCTAGAGCCTCCATTGTTGCACTCAGGTCTATGTCTCATGGCCCTCTATCAGAATCCAGAATTTTGAGAATATTGGGGATACTTAATTTTTCGCCCCAAAAAAAAAACGTAAGGGGTAACACTGTCGTTTTTTTTTTCTGGTCGAAATTTTGATTTTCGATATCTCAGCTCTGGAAGGGTCTAGAGCCTCCATTGTTGCACTCAGGTCAATGTCTCATGGCCCTCTATCAGAATCCAGAGTTTTGAGAAGATTGGGGATACTTAATTTTTCACCCCAAAAAAAAAACGTAAGGGGTAACACTGTCGTTTTTTTTTTCTGGTCGAAATTTTGATTTTCGATATCTCAGCTCTGGAAGGGTCTAGAGCCTCCATTGTTGCACTCAGGTCTATGTCTCATGGCCCTCTATCAGAATCCAGAGTTTTGAGAAGATTGGGGATACTTAATTTTTCGCCCCCAAAAAAAAAACGTAAGGGGTAACACTGTCGTTTTTTTTTCTGGTCGAAATTTTGAATTTCGATATCTCAGCTCTGGAAGGGTTTAGAGCCTCCATTGTTGCACTCAGGTCTAAGTCTCATGGCCCTCTATCAGAATCCAGAGTTTTGAGACGATTGGGGATACTTAATTTTTCGCCCCAAAAAAAAAAAACGTAAGGGGTAACACTGTCGTTTTTTTTTCTGGTCGAAATTTTGAATTTCGATATCTCAGCTCTGGAAGGGTCTAGAGCCTCCATTGTTGCACTCAGGTCTTAGTCTCATGGCCCTCTATCAGAATCCAGAGTTTTGAGAAGATTAGGGATACTTAATTTTTCGCCCAAAAAAAAAAAACGTAAGGGGTAACACTGTCGTTTTTTTTTTCTGGTCGAAATTTTGATTTTCGATATCTCAGCTCTGGAAGGGTCTAGAGCCTCCATTGTTGCACTCAGGTCTATGTCTCATGGCCCTCTATCAGAATCCAGAGTTTTGAGAAGATTGGGGATACTTAATTTTTCGCCCAAAAAAAAAAAAAACGTAAGGGGTAACACTGTCGTTTTTTTTTCTGGTCGAAATTTTGATTTTCGATATCTCAGCTCTGGAAGGATCTAGAGCCTCCATTGTTGCACTCAGGTCTATGTCTCATGGCCCTCTATCAGAATCCAGAGTTTTGAGAAGATTAGGGATACTTAATTTTTCGCCCAAAAAAAAAACGTAAGGGGTAACACTGTCGTTTTTTTTACGGGTCGAAATTTTGATTTTCGATATCTCAGCTCTGGAAGGGTCTAGAGCCTCCATTGTTGCACTCAGGTCTAAGTCTCATGGCCCTCTATCAGAATCCAGAGTTTTGAGAAGATTGGGGATACTTAATTTTTCGCCCAAAAAAAAAAAGTAAGGGGTGACACTGTCGTTTTTTTTTTTTTGGTTGAAATTTTGATTTTCGATATCTCAGCTCTGGAAGGGTCTAAAGCCTCCATTGTTGCACTCAGGTCAATGTCTCATGGCCCTCTATCAGAATCCAGAGTTTTGAGAAGATTGGGGATACTTAATTTTTCACCCCCCAAAAAAAAACATAAGGGGTAACACTGTCATTTTTTTTTCTGGTCGAAATTTTGATTTTCGATATCTCAGCTCTGGAAGGGTCTAGAGCCTCCATTGTTGTACTCAGGTCTATGTCTCATGGCCCTCTATCAGAATCCAGAGTTTTGAGAAGATTGGGGATACTTAATTTTTAGCCCAAAAAAAAAAAACGTAAGGGGTAACACTGTCGTTTTTTTTTTCGGGTCGAAATTTTGAGTTTCGATATCTCAGCACTAGAAGGATCTAGAGCCTCCATTGTTGCACTCAGGTCTAAGTCTCATGGCCCTCTATCAGAATCCAGAGTTTTGAGAAGATTGGGGATACTTAATTTTTCGCCCAAAAAAAAAACGTAAGGGGTAACACTGTCGTTTTTTTTACGGGTCGAAATTTTGATTTTCGATATCTCAGCTCTGGAAGGGTCTAGAGCCTCCATTGTTGCACTCAAGTCTAAGTCTCATGGCCCTCTATCAGAATCCAGAGTTTTGAGAAGATTGGGGATACTTAATTTTTCGCCCAAAAAAAAAACGTAAGGGGTAACACTGTCGTTTTTTTTACGGGTCGAAATTTTGATTTTCGATATCTCAGCTCTGGAAGGGTCTAGAGCCTCCATTGTTGCACTCAGGTCTAAGTCTCATGGCCCTCTATCAGAATCCAGAGTTTTGAGAAGATTGGGGATACTTAATTTTTCACCCCAAAAAAAAACGTAAGGGGTAACACTGTCGTTTTTTTTTCTGGTCGAAATTTTGAATTTCGATATCTCAGCTCTGGAAGGGTCTAGAGCCTCCATTGTTGCACTCAGGTCTAAGTCTCATGGCCCTCTATCAGAATCCAGAGTTTTGAGAAGATTAGGGATACTTAATTTTTCGCCCAAAAAAAAAAACGTAAGGGGTAACACTGTCGTTTTTTTTTCTGGTCGAAATTTTGAATTTCGATATCTCAGCTCTGGAAGGGTCTAGAGCCTCCATTGTTGCACTCAGGTCTAAGTCTCATGGCCCTCTATCAGAATCCAGAGTTTTGAGAAGATTAGGGATACTTAATTTTTCGACCAAAAAAAAAAACGTAAGGGGTAACACTGTCGTTTTTTTTTTCTGGTCGAAATTTTGAATTTCGATATCTCAGCTCTGGAAGGGTCTAGAGCCTCCATTGTTGCACTCAGGTCTAAGTCTCATGGCCCTCTATCAGAATCCAGAGTTTTGAGAAGATTAGGGATACTTAATTTTTCGCCCAAAAAAAAACGTAAGGGGTAACACTGTCGTTTTTTTTTTCTGGTCGAAATTTTGATTTTCGATATCTCAGCTCTGGAAGGGTCTAGAGCCTCCATTGTTGCACTCAGGTCTAAGTCTCATGGCCCTCTATCAGAATCCAGAGTTTTGAGAAGATTGGGGATACTTAATTTTTCGCCCAAAAAAAAAACGTAAGGGGTAACACTGTCGTTTTTTTTACGGGTCGAAATTTTGATTTTCGATATCTCAGCTCTGGAAGGGTCTAGAGCCTCCATTGTTGCACTCAGGTCTAAGTCTCATGGCCCTCTATCAGAATCCAGAGTTTTGAGAAGATTGGGGATACTTAATTTTTCGCCCAAAAAAAAAAAGTAAGGGGTGACACTGTCGTTTTTTTTTTTTTCTGGTCGAAATTTGGATTTTCGATATCTCAGCTCTGGAAGGGTCTAGAGCCTCCATTGTTGCACTCAGGTCAATGTCTCATGGCCCTCTATCAGAATCCAGAGTTTTGAGAAGATTGGGGATACTTAATTTTTCACCCCCCAAAAAAAAACATAAGGGGTAACACTGTCATTTTTTTTTCTGGTCGAAATTTTGATTTTCGATATCTCAGCACTGGAAGGGTCTAGAGCCTCCATTGTTGCACTCAGGTCTATGTCTCATGGCCCTCTATCAGAATCCAGAGTTTTGAGAAGTTTGGGGATACTTAATTTTTCGCCCAAAAAAAAAAAACGTAAGGAGTAACACTGCCGTTTTTTTTTCTGGTCGAAATTTTGATTTTCGATATCTCAGCACTGGAAGGGTCTAGAGCCTCCATTGTTGCACTCAGGTCTATGTCTCATGGCCCTCTATCAGAATACAGAATTTGGAGAAGATTGGGGATACTTAATTTTTCGCCCCAAAAAAAAAACGTAAGGGGTAACACTGTCGTTTTTTTTACGGGTCGAAATTTTGATTTTCGATATCTCAGCTCTGGAAGGGTCTAGAGCCTCCATTGTTGCACTCAGGTCTAAGTTTCATGGCCCTCTATCAGAATCCAGAGTTTTGAGAAGATTGGGGATACTTAATTTTTCGCCCAAAAAAAAAAGTAAGGGGTGACACTGTCGTTTTTTTTTTTTTCTGGTCGAAATTTTGATTTTCGATATCTCAGCTCTGGAAGGGTCTAGAGCCTCCATTGTTGCACTCAGGTCAATGTCTCATGGCCCTCTATCAGAATCCAGAGTTTTGAGAAGATTGGGGATACTTAATTTTTCACCCCCCAAAAAAAAACATAAGGGGTAACACTGTCATTTTTTTTTCTGGTCGAAATTTTGATTTTCGATATCTCAGCACTGGAAGGGTCTAGAGCCTCCATTGTTGCACTCAGGTCAATGTCTCATGGCCCTCTATCAGAATCCAGAGTTTTGAGAAGTTTGGGGATACTTAATTTTTCGCCCAAAAAAAAAAACCGTAAGGGGTAACACTGCCGTTTTTTTTTCTGGTCGAAATTTTGATTTTCGATATCTCAGCACTGGAAGGGTCTAGAGCCTCCATTGTTGCACTCAGGTCTATGTCTCATGGCCCTCTATCAGAATACAGAATTTAGAGAAGATTGGGGATACTTAATTTTTCGCCCCAAAAAAAAAAACGTAAGGGGTCACACTGTCGTTTTTTTTTTCTGGTCGAAATTTTGATTTTCGATATCTCAGCTTTGGAAGGGTCTAGAGCCTCCATTGTTGCACTCAGGTCTATGTCTCATTGCCCTCTATCAGAATCCAGAGTTTTGAGAAGATTAGGGATACTTAATTTTTCGCCCAAAAAAAAAAACATAAGGGGTGACACTCTCGTTTTTTTTTTTTTTCTGGTCGAAATTTTGATTTTCAATATCTCAGCTCTGGAAGGGTCTAGAGCCTCCATTGTTGCACTCAGGTCAATGTCTCATGGCCCTCTATCAGAATCCAGAGTTTTGAGAAGATTAGGGATACTTAATTTTTCGCCCAAAAAAAAAAACGTAAGGGGTAACACTGTCGTTTTTTTTTTTTGGTCGAAATTTTGATTTTCGATATCTCAGCTCTGGAAGGGTCTAGAGCCTCCATTGTTGCACTCAGGTCTATGTCTCATGGCCCTCTATCAGAATCCAGAGTTTTGAGAAGATTGGGGATACTTAATTTTTCGCCCAAAAAAAAAAAAAAACGTAAGGGGTAACACTGTCGTTTTTTTTTCTGGTCGAAATTTTGATTTTCGATATCTCAGCTCTGGAAGGATCTAGAGCCTCCATTGTTGCACTCAGGTCTATGTCTCATGGCCCTCTATCAGAATCCAGAGTTTTGAGAAGATTAGGGATACTTAATTTTTCGCCCAAAAAAAAAACGTAAGGGGTAACACTGTCGTTTTTTTTTCGGGTCGAAAGTTTGAGTTTCGATATCTCAGCACTGGAAGGGTCTATAGCCTCCATTGTTGCACTCAGGTCTATGTCTCATGGCCCTCTATCAGAATCCAGAATTTTGAGAATATTGGGGATACTTAATTTTTCGCCCCAAAAAAAAAACGTAAGGGGTAACACTGTCGTTTTTTTTTTCTGGTCGAAATTTTGATTTTCGATATCTCAGCTCTGGAAGGGTCTAGAGCCTCCATTGTTGCACTCAGGTCAATGTCTCATGGCCCTCTATCAGAATCCAGAGTTTTGAGAAGATTGGGGATACTTAATTTTTCACCCCAAAAAAAAAACGTAAGGGGTAACACTGTCGTTTTTTTTTTCTGGTCGAAATTTTGATTTTCGATATCTCAGCTCTGGAAGGGTCTAGAGCCTCCATTGTTGCACTCAGGTCTATGTCTCATGGCCCTCTATCAGAATCCAGAGTTTTGAGAAGATTGGGGATACTTAATTTTTCGCCCCAAAAAAAAAACCGTAAGGGGTAACACTGTCGTTTTTTTTTCTGGTCGAAATTTTGAATTTCGATATCTCAGCTCTGGAAGGGTTTAGAGCCTCCATTGTTGCACTCAGGTCTAAGTCTCATGGCCCTCTATCAGAATCCAGAGTTTTGAGACGATTGGGGATACTTAATTTTTCGCCCCAAAAAAAAAAAACGTAAGGGGTAACACTGTCGTTTTTTTTTCTGGTCGAAATTTTGAATTTCGATATCTCAGCTCTGGAAGGGTCTAGAGCCTCCATTGTTGCACTCAGGTCTTAGTCTCATGGCCCTCTATCAGAATCCAGAGTTTTGAGAAGATTAGGGATACTTAATTTTTCGCCCAAAAAAAAAAAACGTAAGGGGTAACACTGTCGTTTTTTTTTTCTGGTCGAAATTTTGATTTTCGATATCTCAGCTCTGGAAGGGTCTAGAGCCTCCATTGTTGCACTCAGGTCTATGTCTCATGGCCCTCTATCAGAATCCAGAGTTTTGAGAAGATTGGGGATACTTAATTTTTCGCCCAAAAAAAAAAAAAACGTAAGGGGTAACACTGTCGTTTTTTTTTCTGGTCGAAATTTTGATTTTCGATATCTCAGCTCTGGAAGGATCTAGAGCCTCCATTGTTGCACTCAGGTCTATGTCTCATGGCCCTCTATCAGAATCCAGAGTTTTGAGAAGATTAGGGATACTTAATTTTTCGCCCAAAAAAAAAATGTAAGGGGTAACACTGTCGTTTTTTTTTCGGGTCGAAAGTTTGAGTTTCGATATCTCAGCACTGGAAGGGTCTAGAGCCTCCATTGTTGCACTCAGGTCTATGTCTCATGGCCCTCTATCAGAATCCAGAATTTTGAGAATATTGGGGATACTTAATTTTTCGCCCCAAAAAAAAACGTAAGGGGTAACACTGTCGTTTTTTTTTTCTGGTCGAAATTTTGATTTTCGATATCTCAGCTCTGGAAGGGTCTAGAGCCTCCATTGTTGCACTCAGGTCTATGTCTCATGGCCCTCTATCAGAATCCAGAGTTTTGAGAAGATTAGGGATACTTAATTTTTCGCCCAAAAAAAAAAAAACGTAAGGGGTGACACTGTCGTTTTTTTTTTTTCTGGTCGAAATTTTGATTTTCAATATCTCAGCTCTGGAAGGGTCTAGAGCCTCCATTGTTGCACTCAGGTCAATGTCTCATGGCCCTCTATCAGAATCCAGAGTTTTGAGAAGATTGGGGATACTTAATTTTTCACCCAAAAAAAAAAAACATAAGGGGTAACACTCATTTTTTTTTCTGGTCGAAATTTTGATTTTCGATATCTCAGCTCTGGAAGGGTCTAGAGCCTCCATTGTTGCACTCAGGTCTATGTCTCATGGCCCTCTATCAGAATCCAGAGTTTTGAGAAGATTGGGGATACTTAATTTTTCGCCCCAAAAAAAAAAAGTAAGGGGTAACACTGTCGGTTTTTTTTCTGGTCGAAATTTTGAATTTCGATATCTCAGCTCTGGAAGGGTCTAGAGCCTCCATTGTTGCACTCAGGTCTATGTCTCATGGCCCTCTATCAGAATCCAGAGTTTTGAGAAGATTGGGGATACTTAATTTTTCGCCCCAAAAAAAAAAAGTAAGGGGTAACACTGTCGGTTTTTTTTCTGGTCGAAATTTTGAATTTCGATATCTCAGCTCTGGAAGGGTCTAGAGCCTCCATTGTTGCACTCAGGTCAATGTCTCATGGCCCTCTATCAGAATCCAGAGTTTTGAGAAGATTAGGGATACTTAATTTTTCGCCCAAAAAAAAAACGTAAGGGGTAACACTGTCGTATTTTTTTCTGGTCGAAATTTTGAATTTCGATATCTCAGCTCTGGAAGGGTCTAGAGCCTCCATTGTTGCACTCAGGTCTAAGTCTCATGGCCCTCTATCAGAATCCAGAGTTTTGAGAAGATTAGGGATACTTAATTTTTCGCCCAAAAAAAAAAAACGTAAGGGGTAACACTGTCGTTTTTTTTTTCTGGTCGAAATTTTGATTTTCGATATCTCAGCTCTGGAAGGGTCTAGAGCCTCCATTGTTGCACTCAGGTCTATGTCTCATGGCCCTCTATCAGAATCCAGAGTTTTGAGAAGATTGGGGATACTTAATTTTTAGCCCAAAAAAAAAAAACGTAAGGGGTAACACTGTCGTTTTTTTTTTCGGGTCGAAATTTTGAGTTTCGATATCTCAGCACTAGAAGGATCTAGAGCCTCCATTGTTGCACTCAGGTCTAAGTCTCATGGCCCTCTATCAGAATCCAGAGTTTTGAGAAGATTGGGGATACTTAATTTTTCGCCCAAAAAAAAAACGTAAGGGGTAACACTGTCGTTTTTTTTACGGGTCGAAATTTTGATTTTCGATATCTCAGCTCTGGAAGGGTCTAGAGCCTCCATTGTTGCACTCAGGTCTAAGTCTCATGGCCCTCTATCAGAATCCAGAGTTTTGAGAAGATTGGGGATACTTAATTTTTCACCCCAAAAAAAAACGTAAGGGGTAACACTGTCGTTTTTTTTTTCTGGTCGAAATTTTGAATTTCGATATCTCAGCTCTGGAAGGGTCTAGAGCCTCCATTGTTGCACTCAGGTCTAAGTCTCATGGCCCTCTATCAGAATCCAGAGTTTTGAGAAGATTAGGGATACTTAATTTTTCGCCCAAAAAAAAAAACGTAAGGGGTAACACTGTCGTTTTTTTTTCTGGTCGAAATTTTGAATTTCGATATCTCAGCTCTGGAAGGGTCTAGAGCCTCCATTGTTGCACTCAGGTCTAAGTCTCATGGCCCTCTATCAGAATCCAGAGTTTTGAGAAGATTAGGGATACTTAATTTTTCGACCAAAAAAAAAAACGTAAGGGGTAACACTGTCGTTTTTTTTTTCTGGTCGAAATTTTGAATTTCGATATCTCAGCTCTGGAAGGGTCTAGAGCCTCCATTGTTGCACTCAGGTCTAAGTCTCATGGCCCTCTATCAGAATCCAGAGTTTTGAGAAGATTAGGGATACTTAATTTTTCGCCCAAAAAAAAACGTAAGGGGTAACACTGTCGTTTTTTTTTTCTGGTCGAAATTTTGATTTTCGATATCTCAGCTCTGGAAGGGTCTAGAGCCTCCATTGTTGCACTCAGGTCTAAGTCTCATGGCCCTCTATCAGAATCCAGAGTTTTGAGAAGATTGGGGATACTTAATTTTTCGCCCAAAAAAAAAACGTAAGGGGTAACACTGTCGTTTTTTTTACGGGTCGAAATTTTGATTTTCGATATCTCAGCTCTGGAAGGGTCTAGAGCCTCCATTGTTGCACTCAGGTCTAAGTCTCATGGCCCTCTATCAGAATCCAGAGTTTTGAGAAGATTGGGGATACTTAATTTTTCGCCCAAAAAAAAAAAGTAAGGGGTGACACTGTCGTTTTTTTTTTTTTTCTGGTCGAAATTTGGATTTTCGATATCTCAGCTCTGGAAGGGTCTAGAGCCTCCATTGTTGCACTCAGGTCAATGTCTCATGGCCCTCTATCAGAATCCAGAGTTTTGAGAAGATTGGGGATACTTAATTTTTCACCCCCCAAAAAAAAACATAAGGGGTAACACTGTCATTTTTTTTTCTGGTCGAAATTTTGATTTTCGATATCTCAGCACTGGAAGGGTCTAGAGCCTCCATTGTTGCACTCAGGTCTATGTCTCATGGCCCTCTATCAGAATCCAGAGTTTTGAGAAGTTTGGGGATACTTAATTTTTCGCCCAAAAAAAAAAAACGTAAGGAGTAACACTGCCGTTTTTTTTTCTGGTCGAAATTTTGATTTTCGATATCTCAGCACTGGAAGGGTCTAGAGCCTCCATTGTTGCACTCAGGTCTATGTCTCATGGCCCTCTATCAGAATACAGAATTTGGAGAAGATTGGGGATACTTAATTTTTCGCCCCAAAAAAAAAACGTAAGGGGTAACACTGTCGTTTTTTTTACGGGTCGAAATTTTGATTTTCGATATCTCAGCTCTGGAAGGGTCTAGAGCCTCCATTGTTGCACTCAGGTCTAAGTTTCATGGCCCTCTATCAGAATCCAGAGTTTTGAGAAGATTGGGGATACTTAATTTTTCGCCCAAAAAAAAAAGTAAGGGGTGACACTGTCGTTTTTTTTTTTTTTTCTGGTCGAAATTTTGATTTTCGATATCTCAGCTCTGGAAGGGTCTAGAGCCTCCATTGTTGCACTCAGGTCAATGTCTCATGGCCCTCTATCAGAATCCAGAGTTTTGAGAAGATTGGGGATACTTAATTTTTCACCCCCCCAAAAAAAACATAAGGGGTAACACTGTCATTTTTTTTTCTGGTCGAAATTTTGATTTTCGATATCTCAGCACTGGAAGGGTCTAGAGCCTCCATTGTTGCACTCAGGTCAATGTCTCATGGCCCTCTATCAGAATCCAGAGTTTTGAGAAGTTTGGGGATACTTAATTTTTCGCCCAAAAAAAAAAACCGTAAGGGGTAACACTGCCGTTTTTTTTTCTGGTCGAAATTTTGATTTTCGATATCTCAGCACTGGAAGGGTCTAGAGCCTCCATTGTTGCACTCAGGTCTATGTCTCATGGCCCTCTATCAGAATACAGAATTTAGAGAAGATTGGGGATACTTAATTTTTCGCCCCAAAAAAAAAAACGTAAGGGGTCACACTGTCGTTTTTTTTTTCTGGTCGAAATTTTGATTTTCGATATCTCAGCTTTGGAAGGGTCTAGAGCCTCCATTGTTGCACTCAGGTCTATGTCTCATTGCCCTCTATCAGAATCCAGAGTTTTGAGAAGATTAGGGATACTTAATTTTTCGCCCAAAAAAAAAAACATAAGGGGTGACACTCTCGTTTTTTTTTTTTTTTCTGGTCGAAATTTTGATTTTCAATATCTCAGCTCTGGAAGGGTCTAGAGCCTCCATTGTTGCACTCAGGTCAATGTCTCATGGCCCTCTATCAGAATCCAGAGTTTTGAGAAGATTAGGGATACTTAATTTTTCGCCCAAAAAAAAAAACGTAAGGGGTAACACTGTCGTTTTTTTTTTTTGGTCGAAATTTTGATTTTCGATATCTCAGCTCTGGAAGGGTCTAGAGCCTCCATTGTTGCACTCAGGTCTATGTCTCATGGCCCTCTATCAGAATCCAGAGTTTTGAGAAGATTGGGGATACTTAATTTTTCGCCCAAAAAAAAAAAAAAACGTAAGGGGTAACACTGTCGTTTTTTTTTCTGGTCGAAATTTTGATTTTCGATATCTCAGCTCTGGAAGGATCTAGAGCCTCCATTGTTGCACTCAGGTCTATGTCTCATGGCCCTCTATCAGAATCCAGAGTTTTGAGAAGATTAGGGATACTTAATTTTTCGCCCAAAAAAAAAACGTAAGGGGTAACACTGTCGTTTTTTTTTCGGGTCGAAAGTTTGAGTTTCGATATCTCAGCACTGGAAGGGTCTATAGCCTCCATTGTTGCACTCAGGTCTATGTCTCATGGCCCTCTATCAGAATCCAGAATTTTGAGAATATTGGGGATACTTAATTTTTCGCCCCAAAAAAAAAAACGTAAGGGGTAACACTGTCGTTTTTTTTTTCTGGTCGAAATTTTGATTTTCGATATCTCAGCTCTGGAAGGGTCTAGAGCCTCCATTGTTGCACTCAGGTCAATGTCTCATGGCCCTCTATCAGAATCCAGAGTTTTGAGAAGATTGGGGATACTTAATTTTTCACCCCAAAAAAAAAACGTAAGGGGTAACACTGTCGTTTTTTTTTTCTGGTCGAAATTTTGATTTTCGATATCTCAGCTCTGGAAGGGTCTAGAGCCTCCATTGTTGCACTCAGGTCTATGTCTCATGGCCCTCTATCAGAATCCAGAGTTTTGAGAAGATTGGGGATACTTAATTTTTCGCCCCAAAAAAAAAACCGTAAGGGGTAACACTGTCGTTTTTTTTTCTGGTCGAAATTTTGAATTTCGATATCTCAGCTCTGGAAGGGTTTAGAGCCTCCATTGTTGCACTCAGGTCTAAGTCTCATGGCCCTCTATCAGAATCCAGAGTTTTGAGACGATTGGGGATACTTAATTTTTCGCCCCAAAAAAAAAAAACGTAAGGGGTAACACTGTCGTTTTTTTTTCTGGTCGAAATTTTGAATTTCGATATCTCAGCTCTGGAAGGGTCTAGAGCCTCCATTGTTGCACTCAGGTCTTAGTCTCATGGCCCTCTATCAGAATCCAGAGTTTTGAGAAGATTAGGGATACTTAATTTTTCGCCCAAAAAAAAAAAACGTAAGGGGTAACACTGTCGTTTTTTTTTTCTGGTCGAAATTTTGATTTTCGATATCTCAGCTCTGGAAGGGTCTAGAGCCTCCATTGTTGCACTCAGGTCTATGTCTCATGGCCCTCTATCAGAATCCAGAGTTTTGAGAAGATTGGGGATACTTAATTTTTCGCCCAAAAAAAAAAAAAACGTAAGGGGTAACACTGTCGTTTTTTTTTCTGGTCGAAATTTTGATTTTCGATATCTCAGCTCTGGAAGGATCTAGAGCCTCCATTGTTGCACTCAGGTCTATGTCTCATGGCCCTCTATCAGAATCCAGAGTTTTGAGAAGATTAGGGATACTTAATTTTTCGCCCAAAAAAAAAATGTAAGGGGTAACACTGTCGTTTTTTTTTCGGGTCGAAAGTTTGAGTTTCGATATCTCAGCACTGGAAGGGTCTAGAGCCTCCATTGTTGCACTCAGGTCTATGTCTCATGGCCCTCTATCAGAATCCAGAATTTTGAGAATATTGGGGATACTTAATTTTTCGCCCCAAAAAAAAACGTAAGGGGTAACACTGTCGTTTTTTTTTTCTGGTCGAAATTTTGATTTTCGATATCTCAGCTCTGGAAGGGTCTAGAGCCTCCATTGTTGCACTCAGGTCTATGTCTCATGGCCCTCTATCAGAATCCAGAGTTTTGAGAAGATTAGGGATACTTAATTTTTCGCCCAAAAAAAAAAAAACGTAAGGGGTGACACTGTCGTTTTTTTTTTTTTCTGGTCGAAATTTTGATTTTCAATATCTCAGCTCTGGAAGGGTCTAGAGCCTCCATTGTTGCACTCAGGTCAATGTCTCATGGCCCTCTATCAGAATCCAGAGTTTTGAGAAGATTGGGGATACTTAATTTTTCACCCAAAAAAAAAAAACATAAGGGGTAACACTCATTTTTTTTTCTGGTCGAAATTTTGATTTTCGATATCTCAGCTCTGGAAGGGTCTAGAGCCTCCATTGTTGCACTCAGGTCTATGTCTCATGGCCCTCTATCAGAATCCAGAGTTTTGAGAAGATTGGGGATACTTAATTTTTCGCCCCAAAAAAAAAAAGTAAGGGGTAACACTGTCGGTTTTTTTTCTGGTCGAAATTTTGAATTTCGATATCTCAGCTCTGGAAGGGTCTAGAGCCTCCATTGTTGCACTCAGGTCTATGTCTCATGGCCCTCTATCAGAATCCAGAGTTTTGAGAAGATTGGGGATACTTAATTTTTCGCCCCAAAAAAAAAGGTAAGGGGTAACACTGTCGGTTTTTTTTCTGGTCGAAATTTTGAATTTCGATATCTCAGCTCTGGAAGGGTCTAGAGCCTCCATTGTTGCACTCAGGTCAATGTCTCATGGCCCTCTATCAGAATCCAGAGTTTTGAGAAGATTAGGGATACTTAATTTTTCGCCCAAAAAAAAAACGTAAGGGGTAACACTGTCGTATTTTTTTCTGGTCGAAATTTTGAATTTCGATATCTCAGCTCTGGAAGGGTCTAGAGCCTCCATTGTTGCACTCAGGTCTAAGTCTCATGGCCCTCTATCAGAATCCAGAGTTTTGAGAAGATTAGGGATACTTAATTTTTCGCCCAAAAAAAAAAACGTAAGGGGTAACACTGTCGTTTTTTTTTTCTGGTCGAAATTTTGATTTTCGATATCTCAGCTCTGGAAGGGTCTAGAGCCTCCATTGTTGCACTCAGGTCTATGTCTCATGGCCCTCTATCAGAATCCAGAGTTTTGAGAAGATTGGGGATACTTAATTTTTAAGCCAAAAAAAAAAACGTAAGGGGTAACACTGTCGTTTTTTTTTCGGGTCGAAATTTTGAGTTTCGATATCTCAGCACTAGAAGGATCTAGAGCCTCCATTGTTGCACTCAGGTCTAAGTCTCATGGCCCTCTATCAGAATCCAGAGTTTTGAGAAGATTGGGGATACTTAATTTTTCGCCCAAAAAAAAAACGTAAGGGGTAACACTGTCGTTTTTTTTACGGGTCGAAATTTTGATTTTCGATATCTCAGCTCTGGAAGGGTCTAGAGCCTCCATTGTTGCACTCAGGTCTAAGTCTCATGGCCCTCTATCAGAATCCAGAGTTTTGAGAAGATTGGGGATACTTAATTTTTCGCCCAAAAAAAAAAGTAAGGGGTGACACTGTCGTTTTTTTTTTTTTGGTCGAAATTTTGATTTTCGATATCTCAGCTCTGGAAGGGTCTAGAGCCTCCATTGTTGCACTCAGGTCTAAGTCTCATGGCCCTCTATCAGAATCCAGAGTTTTGAGAAGATTGGGGATACTTAATTTTTCACCCCAAAAAAAAACGTAAGGGGTAACACTGTCGTTTTTTTTTCTGGTCGAAATTTTGAATTTCGATATCTCAGCTCTGGAAGGGTCTAGAGCCTCCATTGTTGCACTCAGGTCTAAGTCTCATGGCCCTCTATCAGAATCCAGAGTTTTGAGAAGATTAGGGATACTTAATTTTTCGCCCAAAAAAAAAACCGTAAGGGGTAACACTGTCGTTTTTTTTTCTGGTCGAAATTTTGAATTTCGATATCTCAGCTCTGGAAGGGTCTAGAGCCTCCATTGTTGCACTCAGGTCTAAGTCTCATGGCCCTCTATCAGAATCCAGAGTTTTGAGAAGATTAGGGATACTTAATTTTTCGCCCAAAAAAAAAAACGTAAGGGGTAACACTGTCGTTTTTTTTTTCTGGTCGAAATTTTGAATTTCGATATCTCAGCTCTGGAAGGGTCTAGAGCCTCCATTGTTGCACTCAGGTCTAAGTCTCATGGCCCTCTATCAGAATCCAGAGTTTTGAGAAGATTAGGGATACTTAATTTTTCGCCCAAAAAAAAACGTAAGGGGTAACACTGTCGTTTTTTTTTTCTGGTCGAAATTTTGATTTTCGATATCTCAGCTCTGGAAGGGTCTAGAGCCTCCATTGTTGCACTCAGGTCTAAGTCTCATGGCCCTCTATCAGAATCCAGAGTTTTGAGAAGATTGGGGATACTTAATTTTTCGCCCAAAAAAAAAACGTAAGGGGTAACACTGTCGTTTTTTTTACGGGTCGAAATTTTGATTTTCGATATCTCAGCTCTGGAAGGGTCTAGAGCCTCCATTGTTGCACTCAGGTCTAAGTCTCATGGCCCTCTATCAGAATCCAGAGTTTTGAGAAGATTGGGGATACTTAATTTTTCGCCCAAAAAAAAAAGTAAGGGGTGACACTGTCGTTTTTTTTTTTTTTCTGGTCGAAATTTTGATTTTCGATATCTCAGCTCTGGAAGGGTCTAGAGCCTCCATTGTTGCACTCAGGTCAATGTCTCATGGCCCTCTATCAGAATCCAGAGTTTTGAGAAGATTGGGGATACTTAATTTTTCACCCCCCAAAAAAAAACATAAGGGGTAACACTGTCATTTTTTTTTCTGGTCGAAATTTTGATTTTCGATATCTCAGCACTGGAAGGGTCTAGAGCCTCCATTGTTGCACTCAGGTCTATGTCTCATGGCCCTCTATCAGAATCCAGAGTTTTGAGAAGTTTGGGGATACTTAATTTTTCGCCCAAAAAAAAAAAACGTAAGGGGTAACACTGCCGTTTTTTTTTCTGGTCGAAATTTTGATTTTCGATATCTCAGCACTGGAAGGGTCTAGAGCCTCCATTGTTGCACTCAGGTCTATGTCTCATGGCCCTCTATCAGAATACAGAATTTGGAGAAGATTGGGGATACTTAATTTTTCGCCCCAAAAAAAAAAAACGTAAGGGGTAACACTGTCGTTTTTTTTACGGGTCGAAATTTTGATTTTCGATATCTCAGCTCTGGAAGGGTCTAGAGCCTCCATTGTTGCACTCAGGTCTAAGTCTCATGGCCCTCTATCAGAATCCAGAGTTTTGAGAAGATTGGGGATACTTAATTTTTCGCCCAAAAAAAAAAAGTAAAGGGTGACACTGTCGTTTTTTTTTTTTTTCTGGTCGAAATTTTGATTTTCGATATCTCAGCTCTGGAAGGGTCTAGAGCCTCCATTGTTGCACTCAGGTCAATGTCTCATGGCCCTCTATCAGAATCCAGAGTTTTGAGAAGATTGGGGATACTTAATTTTTCACCCCCCAAAAAAAAACATAAGGGGTAACACTGTCATTTTTTTTTCTGGTCGAAATTTTGATTTTCGATATCTCAGCACTGGAAGGGTCTAGAGCCTCCATTGTTGCACTCAGGTCAATGTCTCATGGCCCTCTATCAGAATCCAGAGTTTTGAGAAGTTTGGGGATACTTAATTTTTCGCCCAAAAAAAAAAAACGTAAGGGGTAACACTGCCGTTTTTTTTTCTGGTCGAAATTTTGATTTTCGATATCTCAGCACTGGAAGGGTCTAGAGCCTCCATTGTTGCACTCAGGTCTATGTCTCATGGCCCTCTATCAGAATACAGAATTTAGAGAAGATTGGGGATACTTAATTTTTCGCCCCAAAAAAAAAAACGTAAGGGGTCACACTGTCGTTTTTTTTTTCTGGTCGAAATTTTGATTTTCGATATCTCAGCTTTGGAAGGGTCTAGAGCCTCCATTGTTGCACTCAGGTCTATGTCTCATTGCCCTCTATCAGAATCCAGAGTTTTGAGAAGATTAGGGATACTTAATTTTTCGCCCAAAAAAAAAAACGTAAGGGGTGACACTCTCGTTTTTTTTTTTTTTTCTGGTCGAAATTTTGATTTTCAATATCTCAGCTCTGGAAGGGTCTAGAGCCTCCATTGTTGCACTCAGGTCAATGTCTCATGGCCCTCTATCAGAATCCAGAGTTTTGAGAAGATTGGGGATACTTAATTTTTCACCCCAAAAAAAAAACGTAAGGGGTAACACTGTCGTTTTTTTTTTCTGGTCGAAATTTTGATTTTCAATATCTCAGCTCTGGAAGGGTCTAGAGCCTCCATTGTTGCACTCAGGTCAATGTCTCTTGGCCCTCTATCAGAATCCAGAGTTTTGAGAAGATTGGGGATACTTAATTTTTCACCCCAAAAAAAACCGTAAGGGGTAACACTGTCGTTTTTTTTTTCTGGTCGAAATTTTGATTTTCGATATCTCAGCTCTGGAAGGGTCTAGAGCCTCCATTGTTGCACTCAGGTCTATGTCTCATGGCCCTCTATCAGAATCCAGAGTTTTGAGAAGATTGGGGATACTTAATTTTTCGCCCCAAAAAAAAAACGTAAGGGGTAACACTGTCGTTTTTTTTTCTGGTCGAAATTTTGAATTTCGATATCTCAGCTCTGGAAGGGTTTAGAGCCTCCATTGTTGCACTCAGGTCTATGTCTCATGGCCCTCTATCAGAATCCAGAGTTTTTAGAAGATTGGGGATACTTAATTTTTCGCCCCAAAAAAAAAACGTAAGGGGTAACACTGTCGTTTTTTTTTCTGGTCGAAATTTTGAATTTCGATATCTCAGCTCTGGAAGGGTCTAGAGCCTCCATTGTTGCACTCAGGTCTTAGTCTCATGGCCCTCTATCAGAATCCAGAGTTTTGAGAAGATTAGGGATACTTAATTTTTCGCCCAAAAAAAAAAACGTAAGGGGTAACACTGTCGTTTTTTTTTTCTGGTCGAAATTTTGATTTTCGATATCTCAGCTCTGGAAGGGTCTAGAGCCTCCATTGTTGCACTCAGGTCTATGTCTCATGGCCCTCTATCAGAATCCAGAGTTTTGAGAAGATTGGGGATACTTAATTTTTCGCCCAAAAAAAAAAAAAACGTAAGGGGTAACACTGTCGTTTTTTTTTCTGGTCGAAATTTTGATTTTCGATATCTCAGCTCTGGAAGGATCTAGAGCCTCCATTGTTGCACTCAGGTCTATGTCTCATGGCCCTCTATCAGAATCCAGAGTTTTGAGAAGATTAGGGATACTTAATTTTTCGCCCAAAAATAAAACGTAAGGGGTAACACTGTCGTTTTTTTTTCGGGTCGAAAGTTTGAGTTTCGATATCTCAGCACTGGAAGGGTCTAGAGCCTCCATTGTTGCACTCAGGTCTATGTCTCATGGCCCTCTATCAGAATCCAGAATTTTGAGAATATTGGGGATACTTAATTTTTCGCCCCAAAAAAAAAACGTAAGGGGTAACACTGTCGTTTTTTTTTTCTGGTCGAAATTTTGATTTTCGATATCTCAGCTCTGGAAGGGTCTAGAGCCTCCATTGTTGCACTCAGGTCAATGTCTCATGGCCCTCTATCAGAATCCAGAGTTTTGAGAAGATTGGGGATACTTAATTTTTCACCCCAAAAAAAAAACGTAAGGGGTAACACTGTCGTTTTTTTTTTCTGGTCGAAATTTTGATTTTCGATATCTCAGCTCTGGAAGGGTCTAGAGCCTCCATTGTTGCACTCAGGTCTATGTCTCATGGCCCTCTATCAGAATCCAGAGTTTTGAGAAGATTGGGGATACTTAATTTTTCGCCCCAAAAAAAAAAAACGTAAGGGGTAACACTGTCGTTTTTTTTTCTGGTCGAAATTTTGAATTTCGATATCTCAGCTCTGGAAGGGTTTAGAGCCTCCATTGTTGCACTCAGGTCTAAGTCTCATGGCCCTCTATCAGAATCCAGAGTTTTGAGACGATTGGGGATACTTAATTTTTCGCCCCCCAAAAAAAAAACGTAAGGGGTAACACTGTCGTTTTTTTTTCTGGTCGAAATTTTGAATTTCGATATCTCAGCTCTGGAAGGGTCTAGAGCCTCCATTGTTGCACTCAGGTCTTAGTCTCATGGCCCTCTATCAGAATCCAGAGTTTTGAGAAGATTAGGGATACTTAATTTTTCGCCCAAAAAAAAAAAACGTAAGGGGTAACACTGTCGTTTTTTTTTTCTGGTCGAAATTTTGATTTTCGATATCTCAGCTCTGGAAGGGTCTAGAGCCTCCATTGTTGCACTCAGGTCTATGTCTCATGGCCCTCTATCAGAATCCAGAGTTTTGAGAAGATTGGGGATACTTAATTTTTCGCCCAAAAAAAAAAAAACGTAAGGGGTAACACTGTCGTTTTTTTTTCTGGTCGAAATTTTGATTTTCGATATCTCAGCTCTGGAAGGATCTAGAGCCTCCATTGTTGCACTCAGGTCTATGTCTCATGGCCCTCTATCAGAATCCAGAGTTTTGAGAAGATTAGGGATACTTAATTTTTCGCCCAAAAAAAAAACGTAAGGGGTAACACTGTCGTTTTTTTTTCGGGTTGAAAGTTTGAGTTTCGATATCTCAGCACTGGAAGGGTCTAGAGCCTCCATTGTTGCACTCAGGTCTATGTCTCATGGCCCTCTATCAGAATCCAGAATTTTGAGAATATTGGGGATACTTAATTTTTCGCCCCAAAAAAAAAAACGTAAGGGGTAACACTGTCGTTTTTTTTTTCTGGTCGAAATTTTGATTTTCGATATCTCAGCTCTGGAAGGGTCTAGAGCCTCCATTGTTGCACTCAGGTCTATGTCTCATGGCCCTCTATCAGAATCCAGAGTTTTGAGAAGATTAGGGATACTTAATTTTTCGCCCAAAAAAAAAAAAACGTAAGGGGTGACACTGTCGTTTTTTTTTTTTTCTGGTCGAAATTTTGATTTTCAATATCTCAGCTCTGGAAGGGTCTAGAGCCTCCATTGTTGCACTCAGGTCAATGTCTCATGGCCCTCTATCAGAATCCAGAGTTTTGAGAAGATTGGGGATACTTAATTTTTCACCCAAAAAAAAAAAACATAAGGGGTAACACTCATTTTTTTTTCTGGTCGAAATTTTGATTTTCGATATCTCAGCTCTGGAAGGGTCTAGAGCCTCCATTGTTGCACTCAGGTCTATGTCTCATGGCCCTCTATCAGAATCCAGAGTTTTGAGAAGATTGGGGATACTTAATTTTTCGCCCCAAAAAAAAAAGTAAGGGGTAACACTGTCGGTTTTTTTTCTGGTCGAAATTTTGAATTTCGATATCTCAGCTCTGGAAGGGTCTAGAGCCTCCATTGTTGCACTCAGGTCTATGTCTCATGGCCCTCTATCAGAATCCAGAGTTTTGAGAAGATTGGGGATACTTAATTTTTCGCCCCAAAAAAAAAAAGTAAGGGGTAACACTGTCGGTTTTTTTTCTGGTCGAAATTTTGAATTTCGATATCTCAGCTCTGGAAGGGTCTAGAGCCTCCATTGTTGCACTCAGGTCTATGTCTCATGGCCCTCTATCAGAATCCAGAGTTTTGAGAAGATTAGGGATACTTAATTTTTCGCCCAAAAAAAAAACGTAAGGGGTAACACTGTCGTATTTTTTTCTGGTCGAAATTTTGAATTTCGATATCTCAGCTCTGGAAGGGTCTAGAGCCTCCATTGTTGCACTCAGGTCTAAGTCTCATGGCCCTCTATCAGAATCCAGAGTTTTGAGAAGATTAGGGATACTTAATTTTTCGCCCAAAAAAAAAAAACGTAAGGGGTAACACTGTCGTTTTTTTTTTCTGGTCGAAATTTTGATTTTCGATATCTCAGCTCTTGAAGGGTCTAGAGCCTCCATTGTTGCACTCAGGTCTATGTCTCATGGCCCTCTATCAGAATCCAGAGTTTTGAGAAGATTGGGGATACTTAATTTTTAGCCCAAAAAAAAAAAACGTAAGGGGTAACACTGTCGTTTTTTTTTCGGGTCGAAATTTTGAGTTTCGATATCTCAGCACTAGAAGGATCTAGAGCCTCCATTGTTGCACTCAGGTCTAAGTCTCATGGCCCTCTATCAGAATCCAGAGTTTTGAGAAGATTGGGGATACTTAATTTTTCGCCCAAAAAAAAAACGTAAGGGGTAACACTGTCGTTTTTTTACGGGTCGAAATTTTGATTTTCGATATCTCAGCTCTGGAAGGGTCTAGAGCCTCCATTGTTGCACTCAGTTCTAAGTCTCATGGCCCTCTATCAGAATCCAGAGTTTTGAGAAGATTGGGGATACTTAATTTTTCGCCCAAAAAAAAAAAGTAAGGGGTGACACTGTCGTTTTTTTTTTTTTGGTCGAAATTTTGATTTTCGATATCTCAGCTCTGGAAGGGTCTAAAGCCTCCATTGTTGCACTCAGGTCAATGTCTCATGGCCCTCTATCAGAATCCAGAGTTTTGAGAAGATTGGGGATACTTAATTTTTCACCCCCCAAAAAAAAACATAAGGGGTAACACTGTCATTTTTTTTTCTGGTCGAAATTTTGATTTTCGATATCTCAGCTCTGGAAGGGTCTAGAGCCTCCATTGTTGCACTCAGGTCTATGTCTCATGGCCCTCTATCAGAATCCAGAGTTTTGAGAAGATTGGGGATACTTAATTTTTAGCCCAAAAAAAAAAAAACGTAAGGGGTAACACTGTCGTTTTTTTTTTCGGGTCGAAATTTTGAGTTTCGATATCTCAGCACTAGAAGGATCTAGAGCCTCCATTGTTGCACTCAGGTCTAAGTCTCATGGCCCTCTATCAGAATCCAGAGTTTTGAGAAGATTGGGGATACTTAATTTTTCGCCCAAAAAAAAAACGTAAGGGGTAACACTGTCGTTTTTTTTACGGGTCGAAATTTTGATTTTCGATATCTCAGCTCTGGAAGGGTCTAGAGCCTCCATTGTTGCACTCAAGTCTAAGTCTCATGGCCCTCTATCAGAATCCAGAGTTTTGAGAAGATTGGGGATACTTAATTTTTCGCCCAAAAAAAAAACGTAAGGGGTAACACTGTCGTTTTTTTTACGGGTCGAAATTTTGATTTTCGATATCTCAGCTCTGGAAGGGTCTAGAGCCTCCATTGTTGCACTCAGGTCTAAGTCTCATGGCCCTCTATCAGAATCCAGAGTTTTGAGAAGATTGGGGATACTTAATTTTTCACCCCAAAAAAAAAACGTAAGGGGTAACACTGTCGTTTTTTTTTCTGGTCGAAATTTTGAATTTCGATATCTCAGCTCTGGAAGGGTCTAGAGCCTCCATTGTTGCACTCAGGTCTAAGTCTCATGGCCCTCTATCAGAATCCAGAGTTTTGAGAAGATTAGGGATACTTAATTTTTCGCCCAAAAAAAAAAACGTAAGGGGTAACACTGTCGTTTTTTTTTCTGGTCGAAATTTTGAATTTCGATATCTCAGCTCTGGAAGGGTCTAGAGCCTCCATTGTTGCACTCAGGTCTAAGTCTCATGGCCCTCTATCAGAATCCAGAGTTTTGAGAAGATTAGGGATACTTAATTTTTCGCCCAAAAAAAAAAACGTAAGGGGTAACACTGTCGGTTTTTTTTTCTGGTCGAAATTTTGAATTTCGATATCTCAGCTCTGGAAGGGTCTAGAGCCTCCATTGTTGCACTCAGGTCTAAGTCTCATGGCCCTCTATCAGAATCCAGAGTTTTGAGAAGATTAGGGATACTTAATTTTTCGCCCGAAAAAAAACGTAAGGGGTAACACTGTCGTTTTTTTTTTCTGGTCGAAATTTTGATTTTCGATATCTCAGCTCTGGAAGGGTCTAGAGCCTCCATTGTTGCACTCAGGTCTAAGTCTCATGGCCCTCTATCAGAATCCAGAGTTTTGAGAAGATTGGGGATACTTAATTTTTCGCCCAAAAAAAAAACGTAAGGGGTAACACTGTCGTTTTTTTTACGGGTCGAAATTTTGATTTTCGATATCTCAGCTCTGGAAGGGTCTAGAGCCTCCATTGTTGCACTCAGGTCTAAGTCTCATGGCCCTCTATCAGAATCCAGAGTTTTGAGAAGATTGGGGATACTTAATTTTTCGCCCAAAAAAAAAAGTAAGGGGTGACACTGTCGTTTTTTTTTTTTTTTCTGGTCGAAATTTTGATTTTCGATATCTCAGCTCTGGAAGGGTCTAGAGCCTCCATTGTTGCACTCAGGTCAATGTCTCATGGCCCTCTATCAGAATCCAGAGTTTTGAGAAGATTGGGGATACTTAATTTTTCACCCCCCAAAAAAAAACATAAGGGGTAACACTGTCATTTTTTTTTCTGGTCGAAATTTTGATTTTCGATATCTCAGCACTGGAAGGGTCTAGAGCCTCCATTGTTGCACTCAGGTCTATGTCTCATGGCCCTCTATCAGAATCCAGAGTTTTGAGAAGTTTGGGGATACTTAATTTTTCGCCCAAAAAAAAAAAACGTAAGGGGTAACACTGCCGTTTTTTTTTCTGGTCGAAATTTTGATTTTCGATATCTCAGCACTGGAAGGGTCTAGAGCCTCCATTGTTGCACTCAGGTCTATGTCTCATGGCCCTCTATCAGAATACAGAATTTGGAGAAGATTGGGGATACTTAATTTTTCGCCCCAAAAAAAAAAAACGTAAGGGGTAACACTGTCGTTTTTTTTACGGGTCGAAATTTTGATTTTCGATATCTCAGCTCTGGAAGGGTCTAGAGCCTCCATTGTTGCACTCAGGTCTAAGTCTCATGGCCCTCTATCAGAATCCAGAGTTTTGAGAAGATTGGGGATACTTAATTTTTCGCCCAAAAAAAAAAAGTAAAGGGTGACACTGTCGTTTTTTTTTTTTTTTTCTGGTCGAAATTTTGATTTTCGATATCTCAGCTCTGGAAGGGTCTAGAGCCTCCATTGTTGCACTCAGGTCAATGTCTCATGGCCCTCTATCAGAATCCAGAGTTTTGAGAAGATTGGGGATACTTAATTTTTCACCCCCCAAAAAAAAACATAAGGGGTAACACTGTCATTTTTTTTTCTGGTCGAAATTTTGATTTTCGATATCTCAGCACTGGAAGGGTCTAGAGCCTCCATTGTTGCACTCAGGTCAATGTCTCATGGCCCTCTATCAGAATCCAGAGTTTTGAGAAGTTTGGGGATACTTAATTTTTCGCCCAAAAAAAAAAAACGTAAGGGGTAACACTGCCGTTTTTTTTTCTGGTCGAAATTTTGATTTTCGATATCTCAGCACTGGAAGGGTCTAGAGCCTCCATTGTTGCACTCAGGTCTATGTCTCATGGCCCTCTATCAGAATACAGAATTTAGAGAAGATTGGGGATACTTAATTTTTCGCCCCAAAAAAAAAAACGTAAGGGGTCACACTGTCGTTTTTTTTTTCTGGTCGAAATTTTGATTTTCGATATCTCAGCTTTGGAAGGGTCTAGAGCCTCCATTGTTGCACTCAGGTCTATGTCTCATTGCCCTCTATCAGAATCCAGAGTTTTGAGAAGATTAGGGATACTTAATTTTTCGCCCAAAAAAAAAAAAACGTAAGGGGTGACACTCTCGTTTTTTTTTTTTTTTTCTGGTCGAAATTTTGATTTTCAATATCTCAGCTCTGGAAGGGTCTAGAGCCTCCATTGTTGCACTCAGGTCAATGTCTCATGGCCCTCTATCAGAATCCAGAGTTTTGAGAAGATTGGGGATACTTAATTTTTCACCCCAAAAAAAAAACGTAAGGGGTAACACTGTCGTTTTTTTTTTCTGGTCGAAATTTTGATTTTCAATATCTCAGCTCTGGAAGGGTCTAGAGCCTCCATTGTTGCACTCAGGTCAATGTCTCTTGGCCCTCTATCAGAATCCAGAGTTTTGAGAAGATTGGGGATACTTAATTTTTCACCCCAAAAAAAAACGTAAGGGGTAACACTGTCGTTTTTTTTTTCTGGTCGAAATTTTGATTTTCGATATCTCAGCTCTGGAAGGGTCTAGAGCCTCCATTGTTGCACTCAGGTCTATGTCTCATGGCCCTCTATCAGAATCCAGAGTTTTGAGAAGATTGGGGATACTTAATTTTTCGCCCCAAAAAAAAAAACGTAAGGGGTAACACTGTCGTTTTTTTTTCTGGTCGAAATTTTGAATTTCGATATCTCAGCTCTGGAAGGGTTTAGAGCCTCCATTGTTGCACTCAGGTCTATGTCTCATGGCCCTCTATCAGAATCCAGAGTTTTTAGAAGATTGGGGATACTTAATTTTTCGCCCCAAAAAAAAAACGTAAGGGGTAACACTGTCGTTTTTTTTTCTGGTCGAAATTTTGAATTTCGATATCTCAGCTCTGGAAGGGTCTAGAGCCTCCATTGTTGCACTCAGGTCTTAGTCTCATGGCCCTCTATCAGAATCCAGAGTTTTGAGAAGATTAGGGATACTTAATTTTTCGCCCAAAAAAAAAAACGTAAGGGGTAACACTGTCGTTTTTTTTTTCTGGTCGAAATTTTGATTTTCGATATCTCAGCTCTGGAAGGGTCTAGAGCCTCCATTGTTGCACTCAGGTCTATGTCTCATGGCCCTCTATCAGAATCCAGAGTTTTGAGAAGATTGGGGATACTTAATTTTTCGCCCAAAAAAAAAAAAAAACGTAAGGGGTAACACTGTCGTTTTTTTTTCTGGTCGAAATTTTGATTTTCGATATCTCAGCTCTGGAAGGATCTAGAGCCTCCATTGTTGCACTCAGGTCTATGTCTCATGGCCCTCTATCAGAATCCAGAGTTTTGAGAAGATTAGGGATACTTAATTTTTCGCCCAAAAATAAAACGTAAGGGGTAACACTGTCGTTTTTTTTTCGGGTCGAAAGTTTGAGTTTCGATATCTCAGCACTGGAAGGGTCTAGAGCCTCCATTGTTGCACTCAGGTCTATGTCTCATGGCCCTCTATCAGAATCCAGAATTTTGAGAATATTGGGGATACTTAATTTTTCGCCCCAAAAAAAAAACGTAAGGGGTAACACTGTCGTTTTTTTTTTCTGGTCGAAATTTTGATTTTCGATATCTCAGCTCTGGAAGGGTCTAGAGCCTCCATTGTTGCACTCAGGTCAATGTCTCATGGCCCTCTATCAGAATCCAGAGTTTTGAGAAGATTGGGGATACTTAATTTTTCACCCCAAAAAAAAAACGTAAGGGGTAACACTGTCGTTTTTTTTTTCTGGTTGAAATTTTGATTTTCGATATCTCAGCTCTGGAAGGGTCTAGAGCCTCCATTGTTGCACTCAGGTCTATGTCTCATGGCCCTCTATCAGAATCCAGAGTTTTGAGAAGATTGGGGATACTTAATTTTTCGCCCCAAAAAAAAAAAACGTAAGGGGTAACACTGTCGTTTTTTTTTCTGGTCGAAATTTTGAATTTCGATATCTCAGCTCTGGAAGGGTTTAGAGCCTCCATTGTTGCACTCAGGTCTAAGTCTCATGGCCCTCTATCAGAATCCAGAGTTTTGAGACGATTGGGGATACTTAATTTTTCGCCCCAAAAAAAAAAACGTAAGGGGTAACACTGTCGTTTTTTTTTCTGGTCGAAATTTTGAATTTCGATATCTCAGCTCTGGAAGGGTCTAGAGCCTCCATTGTTGCACTCAGGTCTTAGTCTCATGGCCCTCTATCAGAATCCAGAGTTTTGAGAAGATTAGGGATACTTAATTTTTCGCCCAAAAAAAAAAAACGTAAGGGGTAACACTGTCGTTTTTTTTTTCTGGTCGAAATTTTGATTTTCGATATCTCAGCTCTGGAAGGGTCTAGAGCCTCCATTGTTGCACTCAGGTCTATGTCTCATGGCCCTCTATCAGAATCCAGAGTTTTGAGAAGATTGGGGATACTTAATTTTTCGCCCAAAAAAAAAAAAACGTAAGGGGTAACACTGTCGTTTTTTTTTCTGGTCGAAATTTTGATTTTCGATATCTCAGCTCTGGAAGGATCTAGAGCCTCCATTGTTGCACTCAGGTCTATGTCTCATGGCCCTCTATCAGAATCCAGAGTTTTGAGAAGATTAGGGATACTTAATTTTTCGCCCAAAAAAAAAACGTAAGGGGTAACACTGTCGTTTTTTTTTCGGGTTGAAAGTTTGAGTTTCGATATCTCAGCACTGGAAGGGTCTAGAGCCTCCATTGTTGCACTCAGGTCTATGTCTCATGGCCCTCTATCAGAATCCAGAATTTTGAGAATATTGGGGATACTTAATTTTTCGCCCCAAAAAAAAAAACGTAAGGGGTAACACTGTCGTTTTTTTTTTCTGGTCGAAATTTTGATTTTCGATATCTCAGCTCTGGAAGGGTCTAGAGCCTCCATTGTTGCACTCAGGTCTATGTCTCATGGCCCTCTATCAGAATCCAGAGTTTTGAGAAGATTAGGGATACTTAATTTTTCGCCCAAAAAAAAAAAAACGTAAGGGGTGACACTGTCGTTTTTTTTTTTTTCTGGTCGAAATTTTGATTTTCAATATCTCAGCTCTGGAAGGGTCTAGAGCCTCCATTGTTGCACTCAGGTCAATGTCTCATGGCCCTCTATCAGAATCCAGAGTTTTGAGAAGATTGGGGATACTTAATTTTTCACCCAAAAAAAAAAAACATAAGGGGTAACACTCATTTTTTTTTCTGGTCGAAATTTTGATTTTCGATATCTCAGCTCTGGAAGGGTCTAGAGCCTCCATTGTTGCACTCAGGTCTATGTCTCATGGCCCTCTATCAGAATCCAGAGTTTTGAGAAGATTGGGGATACTTAATTTTTCGCCCCAAAAAAAAAAAGTAAGGGGTAACACTGTCGGTTTTTTTTCTGGTCGAAATTTTGAATTTCGATATCTCAGCTCTGGAAGGGTCTAGAGCCTCCATTGTTGCACTCAGGTCTATGTCTCATGGCCCTCTATCAGAATCCAGAGTTTTGAGAAGATTGGGGATACTTAATTTTTCGCCCCAAAAAAAAAAAGTAAGGGGTAACACTGTCGGTTTTTTTTCTGGTCGAAATTTTGAATTTCGATATCTCAGCTCTGGAAGGGTCTAGAGCCTCCATTGTTGCACTCAGGTCTATGTCTCATGGCCCTCTATCAGAATCCAGAGTTTTGAGAAGATTAGGGATACTTAATTTTTCGCCCAAAAAAAAACGTAAGGGGTAACACTGTCGTATTTTTTTCTGGTCGAAATTTTGAATTTCGATATCTCAGCTCTGGAAGGGTCTAGAGCCTCCATTGTTGCACTCAGGTCTAAGTCTCATGGCCCTCTATCAGAATCCAGAGTTTTGAGAAGATTAGGGATACTTAATTTTTCGCCCAAAAAAAAAAAACGTAAGGGGTAACACTGTCGTTTTTTTTTTCTGGTCGAAATTTTGATTTTCGATATCTCAGCTCTTGAAGGGTCTAGAGCCTCCATTGTTGCACTCAGGTCTATGTCTCATGGCCCTCTATCAGAATCCAGAGTTTTGAGAAGATTGGGGATACTTAATTTTTAGCCCAAAAAAAAAAAACGTAAGGGGTAACACTGTCGTTTTTTTTTCGGGTCGAAATTTTGAGTTTCGATATCTCAGCACTAGAAGGATCTAGAGCCTCCATTGTTGCACTCAGGTCTAAGTCTCATGGCCCTCTATCAGAATCCAGAGTTTTGAGAAGATTGGGGATACTTAATTTTTCGCCCAAAAAAAAAACGTAAGGGGTAACACTGTCGTTTTTTTACGGGTCGAAATTTTGATTTTCGATATCTCAGCTCTGGAAGGGTCTAGAGCCTCCATTGTTGCACTCAGTTCTAAGTCTCATGGCCCTCTATCAGAATCCAGAGTTTTGAGAAGATTGGGGATACTTAATTTTTCGCCCAAAAAAAAAAAGTAAGGGGTGACACTGTCGTTTTTTTTTTTTGGTCGAAATTTTGATTTTCGATATCTCAGCTCTGGAAGGGTCTAAAGCCTCCATTGTTGCACTCAGGTCAATGTCTCATGGCCCTCTATCAGAATCCAGAGTTTTGAGAAGATTGGGGATACTTAATTTTTCACCCCCCAAAAAAAAACATAAGGGGTAACACTGTCATTTTTTTTTCTGGTCGAAATTTTGATTTTCGATATCTCAGCTCTGGAAGGGTCTAGAGCCTCCATTGTTGCACTCAGGTCTATGTCTCATGGCCCTCTATCAGAATCCAGAGTTTTGAGAAGATTGGGGATACTTAATTTTTAGCCCAAAAAAAAAAAAACGTAAGGGGTAACACTGTCGTTTTTTTTTTCGGGTCGAAATTTTGAGTTTCGATATCTCAGCACTAGAAGGATCTAGAGCCTCCATTGTTGCACTCAGGTCTAAGTCTCATGGCCCTCTATCAGAATCCAGAGTTTTGAGAAGATTGGGGATACTTAATTTTTCGCCCAAAAAAAAAACGTAAGGGGTAACACTGTCGTTTTTTTTACGGGTCGAAATTTTGATTTTCGATATCTCAGCTCTGGAAGGGTCTAGAGCCTCCATTGTTGCACTCAAGTCTAAGTCTCATGGCCCTCTATCAGAATCCAGAGTTTTGAGAAGATTGGGGATACTTAATTTTTCGCCCAAAAAAAAAACGTAAGGGGTAACACTGTCGTTTTTTTTACGGGTCGAAATTTTGATTTTCGATATCTCAGCTCTGGAAGGGTCTAGAGCCTCCATTGTTGCACTCAGGTCTAAGTCTCATGGCCCTCTATCAGAATCCAGAGTTTTGAGAAGATTGGGGATACTTAATTTTTCACCCCAAAAAAAAAACGTAAGGGGTAACACTGTCGTTTTTTTTTCTGGTCGAAATTTTGAATTTCGATATCTCAGCTCTGGAAGGGTCTAGAGCCTCCATTGTTGCACTCAGGTCTAAGTCTCATGGCCCTCTATCAGAATCCAGAGTTTTGAGAAGATTAGGGATACTTAATTTTTCGCCCAAAAAAAAAAACGTAAGGGGTAACACTGTCGTTTTTTTTCTGGTCGAAATTTTGAATTTCGATATCTCAGCTCTGGAAGGGTCTAGAGCCTCCATTGTTGCACTCAGGTCTAAGTCTCATGGCCCTCTATCAGAATCCAGAGTTTTGAGAAGATTAGGGATACTTAATTTTTCGCCCAAAAAAAAAAACGTAAGGGGTAACACTGTCGGTTTTTTTTTCTGGTCGAAATTTTGAATTTCGATATCTCAGCTCTGGAAGGGTCTAGAGCCTCCATTGTTGCACTCAGGTCTAAGTCTCATGGCCCTCTATCAGAATCCAGAGTTTTGAGAAGATTAGGGATACTTAATTTTTCGCCCGAAAAAAAACGTAAGGGGTAACACTGTCGTTTTTTATTTCTGGTCGAAATTTTGATTTTCGATATCTCAGCTCTGGAAGGGTCTAGAGCCTCCATTGTTGCACTCAGGTCTAAGTCTCATGGCCCTCTATCAGAATCCAGAGTTTTGAGAAGATTGGGGATACTTAATTTTTCGCCCAAAAAAAAAACGTAAGGGGTAACACTGTCGTTTTTTTTACGGGTCGAAATTTTGATTTTCGATATCTCAGCTCTGGAAGGGTCTAGAGCCTCCATTGTTGCACTCAGGTCTAAGTCTCATGGCCCTCTATCAGAATCCAGAGTTTTGAGAAGATTGGGGATACTTAATTTTTCGCCCAAAAAAAAAAAGTAAGGGGTGACACTGTCGTTTTTTTTTTTTTTTCTGGTCGAAATTTTGATTTTCGATATCTCAGCTCTGGAAGGGTCTAGAGCCTCCATTGTTGCACTCAGGTCAATGTCTCATGGCCCTCTATCAGAATCCAGAGTTTTGAGAAGATTGGGGATACTTAATTTTTCACCCCCCAAAAAAAAACATAAGGGGTAACACTGTCATTTTTTTTCTGGTCGAAATTTTGATTTTCGATATCTCAGCACTGGAAGGGTCTAGAGCCTCCATTGTTGCACTCAGGTCTATGTCTCATGGCCCTCTATCAGAATCCAGAGTTTTGAGAAGTTTGGGGATACTTAATTTTTCGCCCAAAAAAAAAAAACGTAAGGGGTAACACTGCCGTTTTTTTTTCTGGTCGAAATTTTGATTTTCGATATCTCAGCACTGGAAGGGTCTAGAGCCTCCATTGTTGCACTCAGGTCTATGTCTCATGGCCCTCTATCAGAATACAGAATTTGGAGAAGATTGGGGATACTTAATTTTTCGCCCCAAAAAAAAAAACGTAAGGGGTAACACTGTCGTTTTTTTTACGGGTCGAAATTTTGATTTTCGATATCTCAGCTCTGGAAGGGTCTAGAGCCTCCATTGTTGCACTCAGGTCTAAGTCTCATGGCCCTCTATCAGAATCCAGAGTTTTGAGAAGATTGGGGATACTTAATTTTTCGCCCAAAAAAAAAAAGTAAGGGGTGACACTGTCGTTTTTTTTTTTTTTTCTGGTCGAAATTTTGATTTTCGATATCTCAGCACTGGAAGGGTCTAGAGCCTCCATTGTTGCACTCAGGTCAATGTCTCATGGCCCTCTATCAGAATCCAGAGTTTTGAGAAGTTTGGGGATACTTAATTTTTCGCCCAAAAAAAAAAAACGTAAGGGGTAACACTGCCGTTTTTTTTTCTGGTCGAAATTTTGATTTTCGATATCTCAGCACTGGAAGGGTCTAGAGCCTCCATTGTTGCACTCAGGTCTATGTCTCATGGCCCTCTATCAGAATACAGAATTTGGAGAAGATTGAGGATACTTAATTTTTCGCCCCAAAAAAAAAAACGTAAGGGGTCACACTGTCGTTTTTTTTTTCTGGTCGAAATTTTGATTTTCGATATCTCAGCTTTGGAAGGGTCTAGAGCCTCCATTGTTGCACTCAGGTCTATGTCTCATTGCCCTCTATCAGAATCCAGAGTTTTGAGAAGATTAGGGATACTTAATTTTTCGCCCAAAAAAAAAACGTAAGGGGTGACACTCTCGTTTTTTTTTTTTTCTGGTCGAAATTTTGATTTTCAATATCTCAGCTCTGGAAGGGTCTAGAGCCTCCATTGTTGCACTCAGGTCAATGTCTCATGGCCCTCTATCAGAATCCAGAGTTTTGAGAAGATTGGGGATACTTAATTTTTCACCCCAAAAAAAAAACGTAAGGGGTAACACTGTCGTTTTTTTTTCTGGTCGAAATTTTGATTTTCGATATCTCAGCTCTGGAAGGGTCTAGAGCCTCCATTGTTGCACTCAGGTCTATGTCTCATGGCCCTCTATCAGAATCCAGAGTTTTGAGAAGATTAGGGATACTTAATTTTTCGCCCCAAAAAAAAAACGTAAGGGGTAACACTGTCGTTTTTTTTTCTGGTCGAAATTTTGAATTTCGATATCTCAGCTCTGGAAGGGTCTAGAGCCTCGATTGTTGCACTCAGGTCTTAGTCTCATGG
The DNA here is from genome assembly GCF_988280905.1 of Pimephales promelas. NCBI lineage: Eukaryota > Metazoa > Chordata > Actinopteri > Cypriniformes > Leuciscidae > Pimephales > Pimephales promelas. Next base: position 4,212,509 of record NC_142784.1, on the reverse strand, counting down.
CCCTCTATC